>NC_057389.1:1397981-1675806 GCF_019320065.1 Cervus canadensis
AACTGTTGCTTCCTGACATGCATACAGGTTTCTCAAGAGGATCCCTTTAAGAATTGTCCACAGTTTTATTGTGATCCACACAGTCAAAGGCTTTGGCATAGTCAGTAAAGCAAAAAAAGATGTTTTTCTGGAACACTGTTGCTTTTTCTATGATCCAGCAGATGTTGGCAATTTGATCTCTGGCTCCTCTGCCTTTTCTAAAAGCAGCTTGAACATCTGGAAGTTCATGTTTCATGTATTGCTGAACTCTGGCTTGGAGAATTTTGAGCATTACTTTACTAGCATGTGAGATGAGTGCAACTGTGTGGTAGTTTGAGCATTCTTTGATATTGCCTTTCTTTGGGATTGGAATGAAAACTGACCTTTTCCAGTCCTATGACCACTGCTGAGTTTTCCAAATTTGCTGGCATACTGAGTGAAGCACTTTCACAGTATCATCTCTGAGGGTTTGAAATAGCTCAAGTGGAATTCCATCACCTCCACTACCTTTGTTTGTAGTGATGCTTTCTAAGGCCCACTTGACTTCATTACATAATTTCTGGCTCTAAGTGAGTGATCACACCATCGTGATTATATGGGTCATGAAGATCTTTTTTGTACAGTTCTTCTGTGTATTCTTGCCACCTCTTCCTAATATCTTCTACTTCTATTAGTTCCATACCACTTCTGTCCTTTATTGAGTCCATTCTTACATGAAATGCTCCCTTGGTATCTCCAATTTTCTTGACGAGATCTCTGGTCTTTCCCATTTTATTGTTTTCATCTATTTCTTTGCACTGAACTTCCAGATGTTCAAACTGGTTTTAGAAAAGGCAGGGGAATCAGAGATCAAATTGCCAACATCTGCTGGATCATCAAAAAAGCAAGAGAGTTCCAGAAAAACATCTATTTTTGTGCTATTGACTATGCCAAAGCTTTTGACTGTGTGGATCACAATAAACTGTGGACAATTCTTAAAGTGATGGGAATACCAGACCACCTGACCTGCCTCTTGAGAAACTTGCATGTAGTTCAGGAAGCAACAGTTCGAGCTGGACATAGAACAACAGACTAGTTCCAAATCAGGAAAGGAGTATTGTCAAGGCTGTATATTGTCACCCTGCTTATATAATTTATATGCAGAGTATATTATGAGAAATTCTGGGCTGGAAGAAGCACAAGCTGGAATCAAGATTGCCCGGAGAAATATCAACAACCTCAGATATGCAGATGACACCACCTTTATGGCAGAAAGTGAAGAGGAACTAAAGAGCCTCTTGATGAAAGTGAAAGAGGAGACTGAAAACGTTGGCTTAAAGCTCAACATTCAGAAAACTGAGATCATGGCATCTGTTCCCATCACTTCATGGCAAATAGATGGAGAAACAGTGGAACCAGTGGCTGAGTTTATTTTTTGGGGCTCTAAAATCACTGCAGATGGTGACTTCAGCCATGAAATTAAAAGACAGATACGCCTTGGAAGGAAAGTTATGACCAACCTAGACAGCATATTAAAAATCAGAGAATTACTTTGGCAACAAAGGTCCATCTAGTCAAGGCTATGGGTTTTCCAGTGGTCATGTATGGATGTGAGGGTTGGACTATAAAGAAAGCTGAGCACCGAAAAATGGATGCTTTTGAACTGTGGTGTTGGAGAAGACTCTT
The DNA here is from genome assembly GCF_019320065.1 of Cervus canadensis. Lineage (NCBI taxonomy): Eukaryota > Metazoa > Chordata > Mammalia > Artiodactyla > Cervidae > Cervus > Cervus canadensis. The sequence continues at coordinate 1,399,626 of NC_057389.1, forward strand.
GAGAGTCCCTTGGACTGCAAGGAGATCCAACCAGTCCATCCCAAAGGAGATCAGTCCTGGGTGTTCATTGGAAGGACTGATGCTGAGGCTGAAACTCCAATACTTTGGCCACCTGATGTGAAGAGCTGACTCAGTTGAAAAGACCCTGATACTGGGAAAGATTGAGGGCAGGAGTAGAAGGGGACGACAGAGGATGAGATGGTTGGATGGCATCACCAACTCAATGGACATGGGTTTGGGTGGATCCTGGAAGTTGGTGATGGACCGGGAGGCCTGGTGTGCTGCAGTTCATGGGGTCACAAAGAGTCAGACACGACGGAGTGACTGAGCTGAACTGAACCTTTTTGTCTCTGCCTAGGTTATCATGCTACAGCATGCAGTGCCAGTTCAATAAGGATATACAAAACTATAGCTTGATGGAAAATATCACTGACCCTTAGATGGACACTGCTTAAAGGACTCTGAGGCATGAGACTAGCAAGAGGGGGATGCCCAATGCCCTTCACCATCCCAGTTCAGCAGGAAGTAGCCAGAAAGACCTCGACACCCCTATTCCCAAAGAATTGGGCCTCCCATCTCTTGGTGGGGGGCGGGGGGTGTTAGGTAGTTAGAATAGGAAACAGGAGTCCAGAATGGTGGGGGCTAAAAGACAAGGAAGGTAAAAGCCCGGGAAAATAGAACAAAGGAAGTCTGAGGTCCAGAGTGAGGACCTCAGGTAGAACAAACAGCACTCCTGGCTAGCCCAGTTTACTAGGGCATGACGAGGGGCAGGTGGGGGGGGGGGGCGGGGGGGGAGGGGAGGAGAAAAAGCATATAAAAAGAGGAGCCAAAGGGCTGGGGGTCTCTCTGTCCCAGGCACACTCTCTCTGTCTGTCTCTCTTTCTCTGCCTCTCTTGTCTTCACGTCTTTTGGGTCGACATGCCCTCATGCCTCAAGGATGTATTTTCCTTTATTTTCTAAGTAAAACTGGGCTGTAACACAGAGCTGTAACGCTGTCCGAGAGCTCTGATGCACCGAGGGCTTTAACATCTGTTGCTTCAAATTTTTGTTGTGATGAGACAGAACTGAGGAGATTACACTCCTCTGACAGTTGGATAGTGGCTAGTTGTTTATCAGGCCCTGAACAAGACAATACCATGGTGCTTCTTTTTAGTCTTTGTGCCTGCCCCAGACTTATAATAGACATTGGAGCAGGCTAGCTGGCCATGCTTTAGGCCAATGTTGAGAGCTGGTGATAATGGAAACATCGGCTCCAATATCCTTTAACCTTGAAAATTTTTACTTGACAAGTGGGTCTGGATTCCAATATCTTTTCAGTGAGAAAAATACGAGCCTGGCCTGTGCTTCCAAATCCCCTGGAACCCTGCTTTTTGTTTGAATATCCTACACTCACATAAGGCAGAATTAAAAGCTGAGCACTTCTATTCCCTTTAGAAACCTTCCAGGGAAAAGTGGTGGAGACCATGTCATGAATGCATGACATTCAATTCTCCTTTATAATCACTGTCTATCACTCTGGTATGAATTTGAACTTCCTGGGAAGTTACTCCCAATTTTCCTAACAATAACCCAAAAGTTCCCTGAGGAAGTGGTTCAAATATTCCTGTTGAAATAATAGCTGGTGTTTCTCCAGGGGTAACAATAATATCCTGACTACTGCTTACATCAAGGGCTGTGTTCCTTGGGTTGCTGGGGATGATTCCATGATGTAGCATGGAATCCTGGCTGTTGTTGCTGGCGGGAGTAGTTGGGAAGATGTTTGTGGAGTCTGAACAGGATAAGGCTCCCTTGTTTGCCAGGGCTGGGAGCTTGCCCTGGAGGCCATTTCCCGAAAGCGGGGAGTCATCCTTATGAAGTTTAGAATGGCACTGATTTGCCCAATGATTTCCTTTTTTACATTTTACACAGAGGCCGGGGACATTCCCCTTTTGTGAATTACCCTTTTGAAAGTTCCCTTTTTTGAGCTTACATTCAACTCTAGTATGTCCAGTTCAGTTCAGTTGGGTTGCTCAGTTGTGTCCGACTCTTTATGACCCCATGAATCACAGCACACCAGGGCTCCATGTCCATCACCAGCTCCCGGAGTTTACTCAAACTCATGTCCATCGACTCGGTGATGCAATCCAGCCATCTCATCCTCTGTTGTCCCCTTCTCCTCCTGCCCCCAATCCCTCCCAGCATCAGGGTCTTTTCCAATGAGTCAACTCGTTGCATGAGGTGGCCAAAGTATTGGAGTTTCAGCTTCAGCATCAGTCCTTCCAATGAACACTCAGGACTGATCTCCTTTAGGATGGACTGGTTGGATCTCCTTGCAGTCCAAGGGACTCTCAAGAGTCTTCTCCAACACCACAGTTCAAAACCATCAATTCTTTGGCTCTCAGCTTTCTTCACAGTCCAACTCTCACATCCATACATGATGACAGGAAAACCATAGCCTTGACTAGATGGACCTTTGTTGGCAAAGTAATGTCTCTGCTTTTTAACATGCTATCTAGGTCGGTAATAACTTTCCTTCCAAGGAGTAAGTGTCTTTTAATTGCATGGCTGCAATCACCATCTGCAGTGATTTTGGAGCCCAAAAAAATTAAAGTCTGACACTGGTTCCACTGTTTCCCCATCTATTTGCCATGAAGTGATGGGACCAGATGCCATAATCTCAGTTTTCTGAATGTTGAACTTTAAGTCAACATTTTCACTCTCCTCTTTCACTTTCATCAAGAGGCTTTTTAGTTCCTCTTCACTTTCTGCCATAAGGGTGGTGTCATCTGCATATCTGAGGTTGTTGATATTTCTCCTGGCAATCTTGATTCCAGCTTGTGCTTCTTCCAGCCCAGCGTTTTTCATGATATACTCTGCATATAAGTTAAATAAGCAGGGTGACAATATACAGCCTTGACATACTCCTTTTCCTATTTGGAACCAGTCTGTTGTTCCATGTCCAGTTCTAACTGTTGCTTCCTGACCTGAATACAGGTTTCTCAAGAGGCAGGTCAGGTAGTCTGGTATTCCCATCTCTTTAAGAATTGTCCACAGATTATTGTGATCCACACAGTCAAAGGCTTTGGCATAGTCAGTAAAGCAGAAATAGATGTTTTTCTGGAACTCTCTCGCTTTTTCTATGATCTATTGGATGTTGGCAGTTTGATATCTGGTTCCTCTGCCTTTTCTAAAACCAGCTTGAACATCTGGAAGTTCACGGTTCGAGTATTGCTGAAGCCTGGCTGGGAGAATTTTGAGCATTACTTTACTAGCATGTGAGATGAGTGCAACTGTGTGGTAGTTTGAGCATTCTTTGGGATTGCCTTTCTCTGGGATTGGAATGAAAACTGACCTTTTCCAGTCCTGTGGCCACTGCTGAGTTTTCCAAATTTGCTGGCATACTGAATGCAGCACTTTCACAGCATCATCTTTGAGGATTTGAAATAGCTCAACTGGAATTTCATCACATCCACTAGCTTTGTTCATAGTGATGCTTTCTAAGGCCCACTTGACTTCACATTCCATGATGTCTGGCTCTCGGTGAGTGATCACACCATCGTGATTATCTGGGTCGTGAAGATCTTCTTTGTCCAGTTCTTCTGTGTATTCTTGCCACCTCTTCTTAATATCTTCTGCTTCTGTTATGTCCATACCATTTCTGTCCTTTCTTGAACCCATCTTTGCATGAAATGTTCCCTTGGTATCTCTAATTTTCTTGAAGAGATCTCTAGTCTTTCCCATTCTGTTGTTTTCCTCTATTTCTTTTCTCCTTTGCTTTTGGCTTCTCTTCTTTTCACAGCTATTTGTAAGGCCTCCTCAGACAAACATTTTGCCTTTTTGCATTTCTTTTCCATGGGGATGGTCTTGATCCCTTTCTCCTGTACAATGTCACGAACCTCCATCCATAGTTCATCAGGCATTCTGTCTATCAGATCTAGTCCTTAAATCTATTTCTCATTTCCACTGTATAGTCATAAGGGATTTGATTTAGGTCATACCTGAATGTTCTAGTGGTTTTCCGTACTTTCTTCAATTTCTGTCTGAATTTGGCAATAAGGAGTTCATGATCTGAGCCACAGTGAGCTCTTGGTCTTGTTTTTGCTGACTGTATAGAGCTTCTCCATCTTTGGCTGCAAAGAATATAATCAATCTGATTTCAGTGTTGACCATCTGGTGATGTCCATGTGTAGAGTCTTCTCTTGTGTTGTTGGAAGTGGGTGTTTGCTATGACCAGTGTGTTCTCTGGGCAAAACTCTATTTGCCTTTCCCTGCTTCATTCTGTACTCCAAGACCAAACTTGCCTGTTACTCCAGGTGTTTCTTGACTTCCTACTTTTGCATTCCGGTCTCCTATAGTGAAAAGGACTTCTTTTCTGGGTGTTAGTTCTAAAAGGTCTTGTAAGTCTCCATAGAACCATTCAACTTCAGCTTCTTCAGCGTTACTGTTTGGGACATAGGCTTGGGTTACCGTGATATTGAATGGTTTGCCTTGAAAATGAACAGGGATTTTTCTGTAGTTTTTGAGATTGCATCCAAGTACTGCATTTCAGACTCTTTTGTTGACCATGATGGCTACTCCATTTCTTCTAAGGGATTCCTGCCCACAGTAGTAGATGTAATGGCCATCTGAGTTAAATTCACTCACTCCAGTCCATTTTAGTTCACTGATTCCTAGAATGTCGACATTCACTCTTGCCATCTCCTGTTTGACCACTTCCAATTTGCCTTGATTCATGGACATAACATTCCAGGTTCCTATGCAATATTGCTCTTTACAACATCAGACCTTGCTTCTATCACCAGTCACACCCACAGCTGGGTATTGCTTTGGCTCCATCCCTTCATTCTTGCTGGAGTTATTTCTTAACTCATCTCCAGTAGCATATTGGGCACCCGGAGGGGCGGCCGTGAGGAGATACCCCTCATCCAAGGTAAGGAGCAGCATCTGTGCTTTGCTGAAGCAGCTGTGAAGAGAAATCCCATGTCCAAGGTACGAGAAACCCAAGTAAGACAGTAGGTGTTGTGAGAGGGCATCAGAGGGCAGACACACTGCAACCGTAATCACAGAAAACTAGCCAGTCTGATCACAGGACCACAGTCTTGTCTAACTCAGTGAAACTAAGCCATGCTGTGTGGGGCCACCCAAGACGGACGGGTCATGGTGGAGAGGTCTGACAGACTGTGGTCCACTGGAGAAGGGAATGGCAAACCACTTCAGTATCCTTGCCTTGATGACCCCATGAACAGTATAGTATGTTCAGGTTTCCCACAATGAACACAAGTGCTGGGGAATTTAGGAAGTGGTAATCCTGCCACAGGCTGAGCCAGTAAATCAGTTTTAAAGGATTTGGTTCCCACTCCCCGGCATAGCTTAACATAATCCTTCAAACTAGCTTTTCCTTTAAAAGGGTTCATTACCTTTTTGCAATCCATGTTAGCACTATCATAAGCCAACAGTTCTAAAATGACATCTGCCGCCTCGGCATTTCTAACTTGCCTGCGGACTGCCTCTTGTAATTGGGCAGTAAATTCAGCATAGGGCTCCTTAGGCTCCTGGACAATTTTTTGAAAGGAAACAGAAGTCTGGCTTTTTGACTCTATTTCCTCTCAGGCCTTCAAGCAGACCTTTGCAGTTGCTCTATGGCTTGATCATCCATACGTATCCGATCTTGCCCTCTGCCCCTGGACCTATCCCCACCCGTGTTCTAATGAAACAGGGATATTATGAGTCTGATTAGGTAGCCTGGGTCTCAGGATGGTCCTGTCACCAAGTTCTAAACTGAAGAAATTCCCCTGGGGCTAAGACTGTTTTTGCTAATGTCAACCCATCTACTGGAATGAGGTGATTGCCCTCTGCCACACCGTGAACTATTCCCGCTGTGAACAGGGAATCTACACCATAATTTTGTACTGCTTGTTTTAATTCCTTTAGAATTTTAAAAGGAAACATTTCATGAATAGCCTCATAGACTCCATTAGGGTTGTTAGGATGGACACCAGAAGCTACCCTCTCATGGATAGTAACGGGAAAGGCAGTAGGAAAAGCCTCTAAATCTCCCTCCCTTGGTGCTTGTAAAATTCCTTTCAGTGTGGATGAAAGATAAGGAGTGGGCGTAGACTCTCAAAGGAAGATGCTCCCTGCAAACACAGGTGGTGGTGGTAGGGGACGGGGTGGGGGAGGCGGAGGGAAAGCTCCCTCATGTCCCTTGGGAGCTGTGGGAGCGGTTTTGCAGGTGGCTCGCCCTTTCCCTCAGCGTCCACATACTCTGGACTTTGAGGTTTTTCAAAAGAGTCTTAATCACTTTCATCAAAAGATTCAGAAGTGTGCCAAGGAACCAGTACTGACTTAATTAATGGCCATGTACTCTGAGTAGAAATAGGGAGCGGAGTTCCTTTTGCATGTTCTTTCTTTAACTTGCTCCAACCTTTTCACAGAATTTTAAATAAGGTCCCTATTGATGGGAACCAGCAGCAATATTTATCCATGGCTTGCAACAATTCTAATAATCGCCCTTCACTAATAGAAGCTCCCCCCACTTTCAAGAGCTGTCTTAATTAATAAATATATTGGTGATAGTGTTCTGCACTCTCAACATCTTCCATTTAAACCCTGATTAAATGCCTGAAGGACTTACCATGGGAATTTTCAGAGGCCTCTCAGCCGTCCCAGGTTCTGCCTCACTGTCGTTTCACTTTTGCTCCTGCGGTCTTTCACTTCAGCCCCAAGTTGGGGGCCAGTTGTTGCCCTAGTGGTCCAGGAGAGACGAGAAGGAAGGCAGAGCATGAAACCTGGCGCAAAGGGCCAGGGCGCTGCAGCCTCTGCTGGACTGAGGCGCAGAGTCCGCTCTGAGTCCAGCTTTTATTCCTGACTGCAGACTACAAGACTTCCTCAGATCTTATCTTTCTCAAGACACGTGCTGTATTAATCACCTACTCCTAAGTGTCGTGGACTTCACGGACGTGGTCCCGATCTCCTTGTGTTTGCCCAGGCTGTCCCTTCTGATCTGGTCTGGGGAACAATCAGAGGGTGCACAGGCAGCGCTCACGCCTGGCGCCCACCGGCTGCTCCACGGCCCAGGCTTCCCTGACCCCAGGCATACTCCCTTCTGGGTCTGGCTTTGGGGTCTGTAACAAGGAGATTATTCTTAAGAAAAACATGAGAGATAATCATTAACGTGAGTTCTTAATATATGCTGTGTTTCCAGGTGCTATTTCTGTGGGGTTTCTCAAGGCTGTGACAGTACGTCATTAGGAATCCTCACTACATACGTATATTAGGCATTTGCAATTGTTTTACAGCTCACTGATGGGCTTTTCATTTCTAATCATTTTTTTCTCTGTGTGTTTAACTTTGGATACTCTGTATTGGTATGTTTTCAAGTTGACTGATCTTTTCTTCTGCAATATCTAATCTATTAACGCTGTCACTGTATTTTTCATTTCATATATTGCAGCTTTCATCTCTAGAAATTGAACTTGGGTCTTGTTTATATCTTCATCATTTCTATTTAACTTTTTGGACCTATTGAAAACAGTTACCCCCCAAAAATTGCTTTAATGTCCTTGCCTGCTAATTTTAACTTCTATGTTAGTTTTGTTTAAGTTTCATTTTTTCTTCTCATCATGGATAGTATTTCCCTAGTTCCTCATGTCTGATAATCTTAAGTTGCATGCCAAACATTGTGATTTTTGCCTTGTTGGATATTTTTTATTCCTATAAATATTCTTGAGGTTTGTCACAGAGTGCACCCAAAATACTGGGGCACTGTTTGATCTTTTCAAGTCTTGCTTTTAAGATTTGTTAGGTGGGATCACTGCAGCAATTAGACTTGGGCTAATGATTTTCCATTCCTGAGATGAGACTCTTCTGAGCACCCAACCCAATGCCTACTGAATTGAGGTTTTTCTGTATAGCTGGTGGGGACAGAAATCTTCCTGACCCTGAGAACCGGCCACTGTCCTCTAATTTCTCAGCAGTCTCTTTCCCTGGTCTTGGACAGGTTCCTTGCAGCATCCCTGAGAACATATGTACTGGTCAGGGATCTGCTGAACTCTCTAGGGAGGCCCTCTGTAGCTCTGCGGTTTCTTTCTCTGTCTACCTCTCTGTCCTGTGAGCTCCAGCCCGTGGTCTGCCTGGACTCTCAGCCTGTTTCTTCAACTCAGGAAGCCTGCTTGCTCTGCCTCAGTGCCCTGCGTGGGCCACCATCAGGAAACTCAAGCCAGTAAGCTGGGTAACTGGTAACAAACTTCATTTGTTTCCCTTTTCAGCATTACTGTCCTTTGTCACTAAAAGGCCAGTATTTTGAAAACCACTATTCCATGTATTTTGCATGTGTTTTTTTCCTTGGAGTGAGTGTGTGTGTGTGTGTGTGTGTTTGGGGTTGGGGGAAGTTGTTCCAGGGAGGAGGTTAAATCCAGACAGTGTTACTCCATCTTGATGCTGCTGCTGCTAAGTCGCTTCAGTCATGTCCGACTCTGTGCTACCCCATAGATGGCAGCCCACCAGGCTCCCCCGTCCCTGGGATTCTCCAGGCAAGAACACTGGAGTGGGTTGCCATTTCCTTCTCCAACGCATGAAAGTGAAAAGTGAAAGTGAAGTCGCTCAGTCGTGTCCGACTCTTAGCGATCCCACGGACTGCAGCCTACCAGGGTCCTCCATCCATGGGATTTTCCAGGCAAGAGTACTGGAGTGGGTTGCCATTGCCTTCTCCATCTTAGCTGGAACAAAAATCTCCAATCAAAAATTTTAAGGACAAAATTGCTAAGCTGTCAGCAATTGTGTGATAAAGTTTTCAACGTTATTTCCACTGCTGCAAAGCAGTCTTAGACAGAAGATAAAATAAAAAACACCAGAAACAGGCATTTAAATAGCTAAATTTACAATATTTTTCTTATAATTTACATGGTCTTTTATTTATTATGTACTTTATAATTCTTATAATAGTTCTTTAATGTAGGAAACATCATCCTTATTTTAGAAGTGTCGAATCTGGATTCAAGAAAGCTAATTAGCTATTATCCTCATGTATAAGCCAGTATCCTTATGTTTAGGCATAAATAATTTTACATAATAGCAATCAGTGAAACTTAATTAGTTGGTATTCTGTAAACACTGGGTGTCAAAAGCATAGGTGTAATAAAAAAGTACAATGCCAGCCAGGAGATGGTCTCAGAGCTAAAGCTATAATGAAAACATGTGAAATAAGTTAATATTGAGTTGGAGAAGGAAATGGTAACCCAGTCCAGTATTCTTGCCTGGGAAAACCCATGAACAGGGGAGCCTGGTGGCTATTGTCCATGGGGTTGCAAAGAGTTGGACATGACCTAGTATTTAAACAACAAATATTGGGTTGGCTCAAAAGTTTGTTCAGATTTTTCTGTAAGATCTTATGGAAAAACCCAAATGAACTTTTTGACCAAGTCATAACTTTTAAATAAAGGAAAGGAACAGTAAAAAACTCAGATCAGCTCAATATAATTATTTTTAAAAATATTTGGTTTGTAAGATTTAGAAAGGAATATAATTGAGACATTAAAAAACTTGAAACATTTTTTTAGATAAGTTTATTTGATTTTCAGATTGGAGGAAGATATAGACTTAATATGCTTTGACCTCAGTAGAGCATTTGAGAAATTTCCCCTGACCTTTCTGTTAATACGGACATATTGAGAAAACCGGAGATTCAGTTCTGAGAGATTAAAGGAATTTCTTTAAAACAAAGAACATGGACAAATGACTTTTCTGCCTATTGAGATGCCTGTTTTGAAGATCAACAAATCTTCTTCTTGTCCTGATCAATATTTTTTCAATAGCTTGAATTAAGCCACAGAAATCCTATGAGGGAGAGTTAAAATAAATAATAGAATCAAGATTCAGAGTCTCAAGATCTCAGTATACTTGGTGTGACCAAAAAATCAACAAACGCTTGAAAGAAATAAATTAAATACTTTTCAGGTTAAAATTATACAAATAATGTAGAAATATAAAAACAGAAAACGTAACAATACAATGACAGTACTAGAACTAAACATGCTCTCTCTTCCTCAAATTTTTCCCTCTACCACACATAGTAATAGATAAGAGAGATATATAAAATAAAGATTGAGAGTAGAATAGTGGACATTTGTAACTTGGAAGCAAAATAAATCATAAAGATAAATATCTCATATGAATCTTTAGGTATTACATAAAGTGTATTAACAATTAGAAAGCAAAACTTTAAGGATACAGGATAATAAAGAACTATAACAGGAGTAGACTTTAATTTAGCTTTTTCAGCCTCTGACTGAAGAAAAGTAAGAATATTGGTAATTAACATAGGTAGCCTCAAAGGGTATATATCCAACTATATGCTTAAATCAGAATTTGCTACTTTCTCCCCATTGATTATAGAATATTTAGGACTTCTCTCATGGTCCAGATGGTAAAGAATCCATCTGCAATGCAGGAGACCTGGGTTTGATCCCTGGGTCAGGAAGATCCCCTGGAGAAGGGAATGGCAGTCCACTCCAGTATTCTTGTCTGGAGAATCCCATGGATAGAGGAGCCTGGAGGACAACAGTTCATGGGATCTCAAAGAGTTGGACAGTATGTGAACTGTGAACTTGCAGATGTTCAAGTTGGATTTAGAAAAGGCAGAGGAACTGGAGATCAAATTGCCAACATCCGCTGGGTCGTCAAAAAAGCAAGAGAGTTCCAGAAAAACATTTACTTCTGCTTTACAGACTATGCCAAAGCCTTTGACTGTGTGGATCACAACAAACTCTATAAAATTCTTCAAGAGATGAGAATATCAGACCACCTGACCTGCCTCCTGAGAAATCTGTATGCAGGTCAAGAAGCAACAATTAGAACTGGACATGGAACAACAGACTGGTTCTAAATCAGGAAAGGAGTACATCAAGGCTGTATATTGTCACCCTGCTTATTTAACTTATAGGCAGAGTACATCATGAGAAATGCTGGACTGGATGAAGCAGAAGCTGGAATTGAGATTGCCAAGAGAAATATCAATAACCTCAGATATGCAGATGACACCACCCTTATGGCAGAAAGCAAAGAAGAACTAAAGAGCCTCTTGATGAAAGTGAAAGAGGAGAGTGAAAACATTGGCTTAAAACTCAACATTCAGAAAACTAAGATTGTGGCATCTGGTCCCATCACTTCATGACAAATAGATGGGGAAACAGTGGAAGGCTTTATTTTTGGGGGCTCCAAAATCACTGCAGATGGTTGACTGCAGCCATGAAATTAAAAGATGCTTGCTCCTTGGAAGAAAAGCTATGACCAACCTAGACAGCTTACTAAGAAGCAGAGACATTACTTTGCCAACAAAGGTCCATCTAGTCAAAGCTATGGTTTTTCCAGTAGTCATGTATGGATGTGAGAGCTGGACTATAAAGAAAACTGAATGCCAAAGAATTGATGGTTTTGAACTGTGGTGTTGGAGAAGACTCTTGAGAGTCCCTTGGACTGTGAGGAGATCCAACCAGTCCATCCTAAAGGAAATCAGTCCTGAATATTCATTGGAAGGACTGATGCTGAACCTGACACTCCAGTACTTTGGCGACCTGATGTGAAGAACTGACTCATTAGAAAAGACCCTGATACTGGGAAAGATTGAGGGCAGGAGGAGAAGTGGAAGATAGAGGATGAGATGGTTGGATGGTATCACCGACTTAGTAGACATGAGTTTGAGTAAACTCCAGGAGTTGGTGATGGACAGGGAGGCCTGGCGTGCTGCAGTCCTTGGGGTCGCCAAGAGTTGTACATTACTGAGCAACTGAATTGAGCTGAGCAACTAAGCATGAACATGACAGGACATTTATAAAACTGACCACGTATTAGTCCACCAAAAAACTGTAATACATTTCAGAAAGGAGAAATGTATAATCCTATTTTTTTAATTTGGAAAAGTTACTAGCATTATATGGTTAATAGAGTTTTATTAATCTAAAAGTTATAGATTTATATGAGAAAATCTTGCTCATTACTTTTACTTGATAGTAATATAAACAATTATCTTCATACTAAAACTCCAATGGGATACACAGAAGAAGGACACATAGTTCCTCTAATAATGGCACTTAAGGTCCTGGGCCAGGTCTTTAGAGAAAAGTTTTGGGAAAGAAGTTGTGTCCCGATTTCCCTCAGGGCAGAGGAGACTGCCTCTCCAGCTACATCTGACCTTCTCTGGGTAGAGCGGTGTCCTCTTTACATTGTATCCCCAGTACTTGGCTGAAGGCCTGGCACATAGTAGTTGCTTTGTAAATGCTAACTGGATGCATAACATAAGCTTCTTTTCACCTCTTGGCGGGTAAGGTGGACTTAGGAAACCTGGCCTTCCCCTCTTCTGTCATTCCTCAGCACCAGCCTGCTGGGCAGTGGCCAGGGGATAATTTCTACTCACAGGAAAAACTGATGTGTTCCTGCCCGGTGCTGTGACCTGGGCTGCATGGCTCAGGCGGCCCCTCCCACTGACATCCAGAGCATTCTAGTGGACGGGGAGTCAGAGGGTGCCTGCAGGTCTAGCGTGCAGCAGGCGTTCAAGACTAGGAGAATGGATTTGACATCCTTGTTTACCTTTGCCTCCTTTGTTTCTCTCAGGTGTGGGGAGGTTCAACAAGGGAAAGAAGGAAGGACTAGAGACATAATTTAAGAGAAAGGATGATGGGAAAGCATCCTGAAGTCACCTATTCCCAAATATTCTCTCTATAGGCAGAGCCAACAGGCACAGTGCAGAAGGGGAGGGGAAAGAACTGAAGAAAAGTGATGCCCCTCCGAAAAGTATGTATGTGCAAACTGCCTACTACATTAAAAAGATCACTCACAAGTAATTAATTTGAAAATTTTTTATTAAGAAAAAATAGTGTTGATAACAAAGCAATATGTACATTTTAAAAACTGCTTACAAAATAAATTATGTTCCATAAATTTTAAAATATATATATTTTAGCTCTAACAAAGGAACGTCTTCAGGATAGGCTTGCATATATCACTCTTGTCTGTTAGATAATTTTTTAAATTTGGCTTAAAATATTTTCACAATGCTTTGCTTGGAAATTATTTCATGTTGTTTCATTATATGTACACTCCTTTTGTTTTCATTTTCCTTTGCAAATTTTGGTGTGAAAACACAAGTGTCTGTACTCATGGAAGAAATATCTGCCTTTTAAACAGAGGTTTACACGCTATCAAGTTCAACATTTTTATCTCCCAAGGGAAAAAGTGCTCCTTCTACTATACTTTTAGATTCTTTCCTTGAGTAGGGTTTATATAGTTCCAGCTGAGAATTACTGCCACAAAGCCAGTGGCTCAGGCATTAATGCTTAAAAAAAGAAAAAAAGCCTCCTGTGACATTTGAGGGCTAATACTTTCCCCACATTATACACTTACATTAAACAACAGATGCTTACAAAAATAAGCTAAGAAACCCTCTGAAATGAAAACAAACAAACAAAGAAAACATTGGTGGTCTCTTAAAAGTCACAGTTACAGTTAATGTTCCATCTACCTAATAAAAATGATTTGCTTTCTTGCTGTGAAATGTGACTTTATTGAAGGTTCATTTTGTTTTTACGAAATGCGACTGAGACGCTGCCACAGTTGTTTCAAGGATATGACTTGTTCCAGGCACTCATTTGCTTTGATTTGTCTTTTCCTTATTTTCTTCATTGTCTGGGTATTATTGATCTGTGGAATAGGAGAAGCAACAGTCAAAATTAATCATCACTATCTTTGGCTGATAATTTTGTCTTCTTTATGCAAACCTATCTCTCAATGTGTCACCCAAGACACCCACACAGCTCCTACCTGCTTTCTCCAGAGGAATGCCCTCCCATCTCTCCACCCACAGACTTCAAGGCCAAGCCCCGCCTCCTTCACAAGGCCTCTGCTAATTGCTCAGACATCTCTTTTGGAAATTCTTCTAGCACTTCAGAGTGTTTATCACTTAAGTGGTTCTCACTTACAGCTGTTATTATTACATCATGGGTATTCCCCATAGCACTGAGCACAAAGTCTTATACATAAGAAACTGAATATTTATTAAATAGATGAAGAGCTGACGATTTCATAATCTCCCTGACAAGATCCTAAGTTCTTCAAGAAAGAGTTATCTTATACTTCTTTATAGATATAATTCAGTAGACCTATTATTTGTTCTGAGTGCTCCCAGCCTCTGTCCCTCCCAACCTCTAAGATGTACCACAGACACCTGAAGGCTTATTCTGAAGAGGAGTCTGTCAAAAAAAAAAAAAAAAAGATTGCAATCATCTTCTGGTGTATTCCTTCACCTGAATTACTCTTGAGTAGAGACTGACTGGGCCTCCTAAACACACAGTATTCAGATCAATATAGTTCACCAGGTTATTAAGCAAAGAGCTTACCATCTACCATCTGCTAAATCACTGATTTTAGGCTGCCTTTGGGCTTGAGAGAGGGCTAAAATAAATCACTCCAATCTTCCCCTTTTTCACATGCTGTCTAAACTTATCTAGAGTGTCCTCTATGCCCTCACAGTGATGAAGACCATTGTGGTCATCTGTAGATTTGCCAGAGTCTCCTTAACAGGAGATACACAGCCAAACAGGTTTTCATATGGCTGCCTGGTACTGAATAGCCAACTATAAAGCTCATTCCAGAACCCTGTGGCTTCAATCCCTAAAAACTGACAGCCTTAGTCACCCATTCGGCATACAGACTGATAAAGTCCATCCGTGAACAGACCAAAATCATACAAATCTGCACTGTCTCTTTTTGTTTTTTCAGAGTTTGTCATTAGGAAGATAAATTCCCTGCTTTACTTGCCCGCTGAAATAAATATTTAGAACTTGTTACACACTACGAACTGTTCCAAGTGCTTTTACATATATTGACTCATCTTATCCTTGCAAACATCCTGTATGGAACTTGACTCTATGATCCTCATTTTGCAGATGAAGCCAAGCACACAGAGACCAGGTAATTTATCTGCGTTTTCACAGAAGTTACGAGGCTGGGATTCAAAGTCAGGCAAGACTGTCCCTAGACTTCCTGTCCCCAGTTCTGCACTGCTGTTTCCATATTTAAAGTTATACATTCATTCAAATGCATGTAGCTGCATATACAAAAGATTCAAAAGAGACAGCAACTATGCAAACAATTACACAAATATGGGGTGGAGATTTAACGGATAATGTAACATTTAAGGAAATAAGTACACAATTATTAAATGATAAACCCAAGGCTCGCTGCTCACCCTTTGGAATGGATACGAATCTCATAAGGAGCCCACAGGCAGGGATTGTAATTTTGAAGGAGCAGGTTTCAGGGTCCCTGGAGATTAGCTTTTAAGCAACCTCCTCCCCATGCTCGAGAAGCCAGGACCCTCACTGACCACACTTTGGGGGCGGACCTAAGGTCCAGAGCGCACTCCTGCCCAAAGCGTCAGAGCCCCAGAAGAGGTCGGGGCCAGGGTGGGACTCGGCGGCCTGCGGATCTCCGCTGCTCCTTCCCTCCGAAGACAGAGCCCCGGTACAGGCTCTGCGAGGGGCCACGGGGGTCGGGGCTCGCCGGGACAAGCCCCCCGCTCACCCGCCCGGCGGCATCCCGAGGGGTGACTGGGGCGCCCCGCTCACCCCCCCGGAGGACCCTGAGGGGTGACTGGGGCGCCCCGCTCACCTGTGCCCCGCGGTAGCCCGGGCACGCGGCGGCGAGCGTGGCGCGGGTTTTCACGGCGAACGGCTCGTGGGCGAGCGCGGCGCAGCCCGGGCGCCACTCGAAGGTCAGGTTCTGGATTTTGCTGAGGCAGTCGGGCTGCGCGCAGGCGGCCCGGGTCACGCGGGGAGAAAACGCCCGGGAGAGAGAGAGGGAGGGAGGGGGGGAGGGGAGAAAGGGAGACGGAGAGGGAGAGTGAGTGAGTGAGGGGGAGAGGAGAGAGAGCGAGCCGACGAGGCCGGGCGGGGCCGGGCGCTCCTCCTGAGGCGCGGGCCGGGGTCGCGGGGGGCGCTCATGGGGGAGGTCCGCGCGGCCCGAGGGGCAGCAAAGACTGTGATGGCCGGGGCTGCCCTGACGACGGCCCGGGGAGGCTCTGACGTCTCGGACCCGCCTCTTGAGGGCCAGGCGGAGGCCCTCCGGGTGGCGGGGGGCGCTCGGGGGGTCCGCGCGGCCCGCGGCCCGAGGGGCGGCGCTGACCGGGCGCCGCGGACGGAGCGGCGTTCGCCCCAGCGGCCCTGAGGGCACCCCCGGCCCGTCTCGAGCCCGCCTCCCGCGGGCCGTGGGCGGAGCCGCTCCCGGAGTCCTGCTCAAATAGAACGCACTGCCACCCTGACGCGACGGGAGCGGCTTCGCGGGCCGGGCGCCGCGCGGGTCCCCCCGCCCGGCCAGTGTCTCCTGGGGACCCTGCCGCCGCCCGCGCTCCGGGCCCCTCAGGGTCCCCGCCTCCTCGGGGCGCCCGGCGTCCCCGCGGCCCGCAGCTTCAGCCGCTGCCTCACCTGGTCTTCACAGTAGACGATATGGTCAAAGTCGATGGCTCTCATCTGGAAGAGAGAAAGGGAGCAGACGACAAAGAGTGGGGATCAATTCACAGGAGCGAAGTCAGCGCCGGCCTCCCTCTCTCTGCGGCTCCCAGGCGCTGGGATGCTCGGAGAGCAGCTTCCCCTGAGACACTTGTTTCCTGTGCCTGTTTCTGCCTTTGACCAGTAGTGAATCACTGGAGTTCTCAGACACTGCCTGCTGGCGTTGGAAACTGGGTATCAAATGATCCTGCCCTAGAGCGACATCCTCCTTCCCCGCCAAAGTGGACACTACGTGGGGCCACTCGTGTGACAGTAATGCTGTTTTTCCAATGCCCACATCTGCCCTGTAGCCGTTCATCCGCTGCACACATACATGCTCTGTCCAGAAATTAGAACCATCAGGAAAATGATCCACTGTATATTAAAAAAATCTAAAGTGCCCTTATCCCACAAGGGCATCCCAAAGCATCTAGAATACTAGAAAGACTTGATGTGCCCATTCTCCCAGGCTATCCTCACTGGATAGGGTTTCACCCGCCAGAATCCCCTGTTTATCTTTTTCAAGACCTTAGTCACTGTCTTTTTGTTTTGTTTTTTAATTGCATCAGTGAACAGGATCTGGCAGAGAACAGACAAGCTTGATAGATACCATGAGTTACTTATCAATGTCTGCTCCTTACCAGTATCTGCATATGTGATTGAATTAGTACGCCAATTTCTGGGTGGTCATTTTAGAAGGTCATATATTTCAATATCACTTGTAATTTTTTTTTTTTTTTGGCAAAATGCTGGGCCATGATTTTTTCCAAATTATTTTTCTTTCCTTAAAAGTTAAATTGTAGTGTGTGTGCCTACTCTTACTACAAAAACGCATTTTTAAAACGTTTCTTCACTTACCCCTTTTGTATAGTTATTCAGTTCTTGATAAATGATGTTCCGGTAGCTCTCTTTAATCTTCTTAAAATCACAGTCAGCAAAATTGTAGGTTAGCACGAGCCCTACCAGTTGCAAGATGAAGATCTTCCTGAAAAGATCTGAACGATAATGAAGTATTAGGCATTGTACTTGGAAACCCACTCCCACCCCAGTTTCACACTAAACTGTCTCCACCAACAATGGCTTGCTTCTAGAGTAGCGGCAGGGCCTGTCCCAGGGGCAGGTGCCAGGCAGCAGTCTGCCTCCCATTCACAGCGCCCATGAGGCCCATATTCACCCATTGTTGCCTTAAGTTGGAGTCTCCCTGATGCTCCAAAGCTTTCTGGCTCCACATATATAACACCTACACGCCTACGGGCTCTTTTCTCCTAGGCCAATGATTTTCCTTGATGTCATTCTCTTCCTTTATAGAATTCTAAATTGATGACCTGAAAAAAAAATAGCACTATCCAAATCTATGGAATTTTAACATTAGTAAAATTATCAGGAATTTCCCTCACCTTCCTCCTTTTGTCTTTGCCCTTTGATATGTGCCTGAGTGTGCCTTTAGAAAGAGACCATCACATCTTTCCTCTACAGGACTGTTTCCATGACCAAACCCCTTTCTTGGGAAAAACACCCCAAACAGTAGCCACTGTGAAAACAGGCACCACTGCCCCTTCATGATGTACACCCTGAGAATCTCCTTTGGTCACTTTCAACTTGTGCTGTCCCTTCTCTGTGGCTGCTGAGCAAACGCAGGGACTTACTTCAGGGGATACTCTGGAGGGTGGGTGCAGCTTCAGGCTTAGGCTGCGCTCCCAGGGAAAGGCATGGAGTCTACAGTAGTGACTGGAACCATGAGGGCAGGGAAGATGAGAAATGGAAACGAACGGGAGAAGATGTGATGGCCTTCGCCCTCAGAAAACGTATAAGTGCTACTCAGGGTGACTGGGGGCACCTCCGGGGTGCTTAGCAAGTTCTCTGGGTGTCGAGTACTTTGGAAGCTCACGGACCAGCCTGGCGGAGCCAGGTGCCTTCCAGTAAGCCCGTCCCAGGCGCGCGTCGTGCGCCCGGCGTCCCCGCGCGCAGCCCCGGGCACACGCCGGCCGCGCGGCCTCGAAGTCTGGGTCAGCCCGGGCTGAGCGCGGGCGCCGCGGGCTCCGGGGACCGGGGGAACAGCGAGGCGGCGGGCTCGGATTTGCCCTGGCGGACTCTGGTTAATCCAGAAAAGGGAGTTTAGAAGCAGCGATGCGAGCACGAGAGCGCCCTAGAGGTTGCGCCGCCACCTTCCGGGCTCCGACAGGACCAAAGCGGACTTTACGGGTAGGAAGACCCGAGCCGACGGGCTGTGGGGGGCTGAGCCCCCAGTCCGGGCTCTCCTGACACCCGGCTCCGGCTTTCCCCTCGCCAGCGCCCCGCCTTGCGTTTCGGAGTCTGCAGAGCCCCAGTCCTTGGGGAGTCCCGGGGGTCATCCCCGGAGCGCCGCGCGTGAGCCCCAGCAAAGCTCGCAGGCCCAGCCGAGCCTGGGAACGAGGCCGGGCTGGCGAGCGCGGCGGGAGAGGTGCGGGCCGGGCTGCGGCGGGGACGCGAGCCAACGGAGCCTTTCGGTGGAAGGCGCGCCGCGGCTCTACCCGCGCAGCGGTGCCCGGCTCGCTGGTTGAAGCCCGGGTTGTGGTGCTAACAGGGGTGCGGGCCAGCGGATGATTCACCGCTGACTGAAAAGATGGGCTTTTCTGGAACCTTCCAAGCCTGGGGTTTAGTGTCATTTCAGGATCCTTTGGAAGAGAAGTCCTCCGCCCCGCTCTCCCTCCACCAGCAGCTCGTCAGGGTCTCATGGGATGGTGCCAAAGCCTGATTCATCCGCTGTGCCGTCAGAGGTGTCTCGAGATCGGGTAGGCAGACACCAGTTTGAGGCACAGGTCTCTTCTCTGGGTTGGGACATGCTGACGGGTCAGAGACGGAGAAAAGCAGCTTCTGCCCAGGTTCCACTTAGCGTTCCTCTAGGGTGTAAGCGAACCGACTCCCTTCCTTTGTGTCTTCCTCAGAACTGCGTCTCCGTCGGGTTTTGTGGACGCAGGGCAGCGAGGGAGCTGTCTCCTCCTGCGCACCCTGGAGGACCTCTCTGCCGTCCGCACTGCGCGGAACACTGGCCCGGAGGACTCCGATCTCCTCTGTTACTGGGTGGCCTCGTAGATCCCTTCGGTCATGTCACTTTGATGCTCAACACCTCTTGCTCAACCGATCCCGGTTGCCTTGACATTTCCAGT
The DNA here is from genome assembly GCF_019320065.1 of Cervus canadensis. NCBI lineage: Eukaryota > Metazoa > Chordata > Mammalia > Artiodactyla > Cervidae > Cervus > Cervus canadensis. The sequence goes on from NC_057389.1 coordinate 1,419,286, forward strand.
CATCCTTCCCCACCTGAATCCAAGCTGTCTTTCCAGCCTTATCTCCTTTATTCTCCTACACTTCTGCCAAATAGCAGCTGAAGTTAATATGCTCTTAAGATGTCCTTTAGGCTTCCCAGGTGGCCAGTGGTAAGGAACCCGCCTGCCAGTGCGGGAGATGTAAGAGACGCAGGTTCCATCCGCGGGAGTAGGAAATGGAAACCCACTCCAGTATTCTTGTCGGGAAAATTCCGCGGACAGGGGAGCCTACAGTCCACGGGGTCACATAGAGTCGGCCACGGCTGAGCAACTGAGCACTCGCAAGGGTGTGCTTCGCGTTCTTCCCGGCCTCGCCTCCTCGGGGGCAGGCATTCTTCTAGCGCTCAGTGCTCACTCCCGTTTCCTTTAAGCCATATTTATTTTGGGTTTCCTGACAATGATCTTAAAAGATCTATGAAGTGACAGTGGCTCAGTCACGTCCGACTCTTTTAGACCCCATGGACTTCTCCATGGAATACAGTCCATGGAATTCTCTAGGCCAGAATACTGGAGCTAATCTATACTTCAACTTACTGAAGATTTGGATATATACTATGTTTCTTTCTTCTTTTTCTTTCTATGTAGCACATGAGGCTGAGCCCTATAGTGCTAAGATAATGATCCTAGGCAAAAGAAACACTGGCTTCCCCTAATGAACTTGTAGAGTCCACCATATTCTCTCCTTTGCAATGATGGTTTGAAAGAGCAGAAGTCATTTTTGAACTCATCTTAATTCTTCATTTCTTAATAATGTTCTACAGTCCATGGGGTCACAAGCAGTCGGACGCGACTGAGCTATGAAGCACAGCACAGCAGATGACCCTCCCTGTACCTGAGTCCCACCTTTTTCATTCCTTGGTACCTTTCTTTTGACTCTTGTTTCCCCGCCCCCCCCCCGCCCCCCACGTTGTAGTTAGTACCAATGCATTTATAGCAAGCCACTTCAAAGGTTTTGGAAAAGAAAACTAATATGGGACAAATCAATTATTATAAAACATTCCCTGTTTCCAAGGAGCTCACAATCTATTAAAAACATAAGATTGAAAACCATTAGTGAAATATTATGTATATTTCAAATGGCAACCATTTCAGGTAAGGGCATCTCTGAAAGTTCCTGGTGAGCTCAAGAGTTTCTTGCTTTTCTCTCTTTAGCATTTGTTCAAATGCTAAAGCTGTGAGCAGTGGCTACACATATAGTTTGGAAAATCCTAGATTAGGGCAAGAATGGTATCTTGCCTGTGGCAGGAAAGTGAGATCATTTTTAGTTCTCTGTGATTATTCAGAGACCTTAGGTAATACTCTCACCCATGAGTGGGTCAGAAAATGACCCAGAATCCAACTCTCTTTTCTCCTACTCTCACTAAAAAGGTGTTATTTATTTATTCCCTTAATATTTTAATTCCTTATTTGATTCATTGTTACCTTTCTTTTTCATTGCCTTATTCTTTCCCTCTCATCTTTTAAATTTACTTCTTTTCTCCGCTTCTTTTAACTATACAGAATACTTAGAGTAGCTAGTCCTCATGGGAAATTCAGTTTGTGTTTGGAGAAGTAGATCCAAGTTGTGAGCAAAAAAGAGGATTTTTTTTTACCCTATTAAATCATAGTGTCATTGGATTTTAAAAAATGGAAGGGATATCAGATAGTTTATTGATGAAATGGGAGAGATTTCCCTCTAGAGAGTAAGAAAAGTGGATGACACCAAACTTGGTAATGTATTAGGATGTGTGATAACGAACTTCCCCCAGGAGAGGGGTATTCTTTTGGGTCTAGAAGTGAATTAATCTAGATCCTTCAGAATGCTAGTCATATAATTACTCCTTCTTTTGGTGTTTGTATATTCATGCAGAAAGGAAGGGTCACACTTTGCAATAGTGAACATTCTTTCTTTCTTGATATTCTTCCTTCATCATTGATAGGCATAATACAGTATGTACATGATGTGAAGTAGTCAGTGTATGCTTTGTGATGATTGCAGCATGTACCCATTTTGACCATTAATTTTGTGTTGTATACTTGTTCTCAAGAAGCCTTCCTGTTGGTTTGATCCATTGATTAATTTCACCAAACTTCCTCTAAGATCCTTTGGGGACATATGTAGACCAGAGAGTGGCATGAGGGAGTTTCCTGTGACAAATGCAAAAAACATCCTTTTATCTCATTTTATTCCCAGGCTGGTTATACCTGTATAATGTTGCCAGGTATTTTTAAATTAGGGAGTGAAAGAGGCTAAATATATGCATGAAAACCTAGTACTTGTACTCATTGCTGTGGAAAGAAACAGTGTTACCCTCATCCCTTTGAAGTAAAGCAAAACGCTCTTGCTTACTTTACTGTTTTCTACAATCAAATAGGAAATGAACAAGGAGAAGACTGTTCAAGAAGAAAGTAGAGGTTGAGCTTTATTAAAATGCTGTCAAAGAGGTCAGAGCTGAAGGACAGTTCCATGGTAGGCATCTTTGTGGGGATATTTACTAGGCTGGGTATTTTCTATGCCCCCTGCCCCAGATACATTCTGCACCCTTCCCTATCTTGCTTTGTACATCAGGGAAATTGTTCTATAGGATTGTATCAACAGGCTCCCTGGACTTCTGGCTTGAGGTTGGGTTCGGCCATAGGATATACTGACAAGAGATCAGAGGGTTGGAGGACAGTGAAGGTGGGATTTTAGTTCACTCACTTTCTCCCTGTTGACATTCTTAGATCAGATGCTTTCGTCTCTAGATCTCATAGGTGGACTTTTTCATCTTGCTGCCTTCCAGGCTCTGGTAACCATTCCCTCTCTCTGCTCCTTTAGGTCTAGGGGTGTTAATGGTGCTTATTCTTGTATTACAATGTGGTTGGACCAGACCCAGTTTATACCCATTGTCTTGGCATAGTCAATTAAAAAAGCTTCCTCCTACCCTTAAGTGGCACAATTTGAATAATAAATTATATGATTATCAATTTCTCTATAGTTCTTCTGTCAAACTCTCCTGCAGTTACCCAGTTTAAATGTGCCATTTGTTTCCTGTGGGTCCCCTAACTGTAGGTACAGTGACCTACAGTCATCTTCAGGAAGCCATCATCTAAAATTCCTTTCCTCACATTCTGTGTCTACCTTGTGGCCTCATACTGGCTTTAAAACTTTTGCCCAGGAAATGGTGGCTCTTGACATATAATTAAATTCTAATTTTTGGAAAAAAGTCTACCTGCTCTTAAGTGTGGAAAGATGAGTTATAAGAAATTCTTCAATTTTATTTTTCTTTCTTTTAAATAACATGTAAAAAAAAAAAAAAAAAAATAACATGTATTCCTAGTAATATAACCAGCCAAGATTTGTAAGAAAGCTACTCACCTACTTGATTCTATTGCTTAATTTGCTTTGTAAGTTGAGCTCTTATTGTTTACATATAAAAGGGTTTTAAAGAAAAATGACAATTATATGAGTCAAGTGGTTTGTGAGTCAGATAGTATGTGAGTCAGGTGGTAGCCAAGAGCTTAATGCTTATCTGGTATGTTGGAGGCTCCCCAGAGACCTCCCCTACAGTGAATCCCACTACTCTCAGTAATGATATCTGGGTAAGCAATCACCATAAATATTTTCTCTCTTAAACAACTACTTATGATTTTGCTTCTTTATAGTCTACTTTCTTTTCACAGAGCCAGTCAGAGTTTCTGAGAAAGGGCTACCCCAAAATTATAGAATTTCAGACTCATGGTGAGGATGGAGGGAAGAAGAAAAAAGAAAGAGGAGACTGGAAAGTTGAGGGTGATAAATGGACAGCAAAGAAACATGGCATCTAAGAATCTGACCTGGAGCCTGTCCTCAGGTGGGACTGTCATCTAGAAAAGATGCTGAGAGTTTAGAGCAGGTGGTCAGCAAATTATAGCCTGTAGGCTGAATCCTATCCAGCAGCTTATTTTTATAAGGAAAGTTTATTGGAACAGAGCTATGGCCATTTGTTTACAGTGTTGTCTCTGGCTGTTTCTGCTCAGCAAAAACAGTTGAGTGGTTGAGATGGAAACCATCTGGCCTGCAAAGCTTAATATTTGGTGTTTGGCCTTTTACAGAAAAAGTTTACAGACCTCTGGTTTTGAGAATTAGTCCACTTAGCCTTATAATAGTTTTGGTTGTTGACTTTCTCTGGTGCTTACCATCTTTTTATAAAAAAAGATGACCATCAACAGTGTGTAAGTGTCCTGTGGTCCCAAACCAGTAATTTCTGCATGAGGGCAGCAGAAGGTGAGGTGGTTGGATGGCATCACCGACTCAATGGACATGAACTTGGGCAAACTCCAGAGATGGTGACGGACAGGAAGGCCTGGCGTGCTGCAGCCCATGGGGTCACAAAGAGTTGGACACAACTTATCAACTGAACAACAACAAATAACATTTTATTTGCAACTGAATCACTGCAGATGATGATTGCAGCCATGAAATTAAAAGACGTTTGCTATCAAAACCACAATGAGGTACCATTACAAAGTCTACAAGCAATGAATGCTGGAGGGGGGTGTGGAGAAAAGGGAACCCTCTTACACTGTTGGTGGAAATGCAAACTAGTACAGCCATTATGGAGAACAGTGTGGAGATTTCTTAAAAAACTGGAAATAGAACTGCCATATGACCCAGCAATCCCACCACTCCTGGGCATACACACCGAGGAAACCAGATCTGAAAGAGACATGTGCACCCCAATGTTCATCACAGCACTGTTTATAGTAGCCAGGACATGGAAGCAACCTAGATGCCCATCAGCAGATGAATGGATAAGGAAGCTGTGGTACGTATATACCATGGAATCATGGGAAGCAACCTAGATGCCCATCAGCAGATGAATAGATAAGGAAGCTGTGGTACGTATACACCATTAAAAAGAATTCATTTGAATCAGTTCTAATGAGATGGATGAAACTGGAGCCCATTATACAGAGTGAAGTAAGCCAGAAAGATAAAGACCCATGTAGTATACTAACGCATGTATATGGAATTTAGAAAGATGGTAACGATAACCCTATATGCAAAACAGAAAAAGAGACACAGATGTACAGAACAGACTTTTGGACTCTATGGGAGAAGGTGAGGGTGTGATGTTTAGAGAGGACAGCATCAAAACATGTATATTATCAAGGGTGAAACAGATCACCTGCCCAGGTTGGATGCATGAGACAAGAGCTCGGGGCTGGTGCACTGGGAAGACCCAGAGGGATGGGGTGGAGAGGGAGGTGGGAGGGGGGATCTGGATGGGGAATACATGTAAATCCATGGCTGATTCACATCAATGTATGGCAAAAACCACTACAATATTGTAAAGTAATTAGCCTCCAACTAAAAAAAAAAAAAAAAAAAAAAAAAAAAAAAAAAGACACTTGCTCCTTGGAAGGAAAGTTATGACCAACCTAGACAGCATATTAAAAAGCAGAGACATTGCTTTGTCAACAAAGGTCCGTCTGGTCAAGGCTGTGATTTTTCCAGTGGTCATGTATGGATGTGAGAGTTGGACTATAAAGAAAGCTGAGCGCCAAAGAATCAATGCTTTTGAACTGTGGTGTTGGAGAAGACTCTTGTGAGTCCCTTAGACTGCGAGGAGATCCAATCAGTCCATTGTAAAGGAGACCAGTCCTGGGTGTTCACTGGAAGGACTGATGTTGGCGCTGAAACGGCAATCCTTTGGCCACCTGATGCGAAGAACTGACTCATTTGAAAAGACCCTGACGTTGGGAAAGATTGAGGGCAGGAAGAGAAGGGGAAGACAGAGGATGAAATGGTTGGATGGCATCACCGACTCAATGGACATGGGTTTGGTGGACTCCAGGAATTGGTGATGGACAGGGAGGCCTGGCGTGCTGCGGTTCAGGGGCTCACAAAGAGTTGAAAACGACTGAGCAACTGAACTGAACTGAACAACAACAACAGGAACAAATAACGTTTTAATCAAGGGAATTTTTCCCTTTTTGTTCTTCTTACTCTTGTTCCTCAAAATTTGTACTGTAAACTTTTAATTAACAGTAAGTACCTGGGAATATTGATTATACTTCCAAGTTCCCAAGTCCTTTCTCATGTATTCCTAATGGGTTTAAACGTTCAAATCTCTTTTAGAAAACAATTGTTTCAAAAGTGCATTAGAAAAGATATGGAGTCTATAAACAAAGATATGCAATAAGTACCTCATACTTTGTTATTTTACAAAACCAGGAAAGAACCTGGATAACTCCTATCTCAGAGAATACAGACTACTCTCACCTGTTTGAAATAAGAGATTTATAGAGTTATTTTGTCACTGTTATTCCTATTAGAAGAATGTGCCAATGTGCACCTTCATTGTAATTTAATTCAATGAAGGATACTTGATTTTCCTCAAACCCTTCCCCAAACTCTTCTGAAACTGAATTACTTCCCACTTATATTTGGTTGACCAAAAAGCTCCTTCTGTTTTTTTTTTTTATAAGTAAAAAGACACGTTTTTCATTTTCACCAAGAACTTTATTGAGTAACATATTCATCTTTTTGTTCTACTACCTTCTGCCATTTTCTAGGCAACTTCATTATTCCATTTTCCCTAAACTTTTTATATTTTTGAGCAAAGAACTGTTCCAGGTGCCTTTTACAGCCTTTCTTCCAGGGAATTGAATTTTTTTCCATTAAGAGAATTTTCTAAAGATTGAAATAAATGAAAATTCGAAGGTGCAATGTCTGGTGACTACAGCAGAATCAGAACTTACCAGCCAAGCTGTAACAGTTTTTGCCTGGTCATCAAAGAAACACGTGGTCTTACATTATCCTGATGGAAGATTATACGTTTTCTGTTGACAAATTGCACACGTTTTTCATCCTGTGCTGCTTTCAGTTGGTCTAATTGGGAGCAGTACTTGATGGAATTAATTGTCTGGTTTTCTGGAAAGAGCTCAAAATAGAGAGCTCCCTTCCAATCCCACTATCTATACAACATCACTTTCTCTGGGTGAAGACTGGTCTTCAGTGTGGTTAGTGGTGGTTCATTTCACTTGCCCCACAGTCTCTTCTGTTCCACATTATTGTACGGTACTTTTCATTGCCCATCACAGTTTGTTTTAAAAATGGAATGTTTTCCTTTTTCCAACGAGGATTGAATGAGGAAGTATGGTCAAGAAGGATTTTTTCCTTCCTAACACATGTGCAACCCAAACATCAAAGCAATGAGCATAAACAAGCTGGTACAAATGACTTTCAGTGCTTGGTTTGGATATTTTACAGGTGTCAGCTATCTCCTCTGTGGAACGGTGATTGTCCTCAACGTCTCGACTTGATCACTGTCCACCTCAACTGATCCACAGGATGGGGGAGCATCGTCCAGGGAGAAATCTCCAGAGTGAAACTTCACACGCCATTTTTAACACTTTTGATCAGTCACAGCACCTTCTCCATATAGTGTACACATCTTTTTTGTATGTGTTTCTACCTGTCTTAAAATAATAAAGCAAAACATGCCGAAAATGTTGATCATTTCTTCCGTCTTTAATACTAAAATGGCTACATCAAAATTCACCAGTTTTGATGTGTTTTTTCTTTAATGCTTGCTGCTATGACAGCTATCACAATACAGTCTCAGAAAATTGTTTCAAGTGAAGTTGAAGACAAATAAGCACTACTAGAGCCATCTTAGGGAAAAACTGAAAGAACTTTTTGGCCAGCCCAATATTTTTATAAAATTAATGTTTTGGTTTTTTTTTTTGGCGGGGGGAGGGTGACTTTTCTTTAAGAAATTTCTTCTAAAGGACAGTGGTTTTTGAATAATGTTGAAGATTTCAGACCTGTGCATTTGAATTCATAGTATCATGCTTATATTTGCATTCAACTTAGAGCCTAGTACATGGCCTCATTTTATCTTCATGTAACTCAATTCTATTTAAATATTTAGTAAGTAACTATTTTTAGTTGCACTGAAGTAAATCCAAATATTTAGATAATTCTCTGTGGTATTTTATTTTATGAATAAATTATTTTAAAAAAAACATGTGAGATTACAATTAAAACAATATAGTGGGCCAGTGAGTAGTCAGTTAGCTCAGGAGTCAGGAGACTCGGGGCCTGCTTCAGGGGCAGTTTGCTTACACCTTCTCTTTTCTCTTTATGTCTCACTAGGGTGATTTAAAGAGGAGTTAACATATACAAAATCCCCTGAACATTTGAGGAGAGGCCCCGCTGTGCATTCGAGGGGTTAAAGTGCAAAAACAGTGAGCATGCAAGTCTCTTCTTCAGATAGACTGCACACCACTGGGTGTCTCAGCGTGGGGGTCCAGCCTCACCTCACCTGAGAAGCAGAGGTCCTGAGACTTAATACAATGAGCAGTTGTGGCCACCCATCTCAAAACGCATTCATCACCCACCGCAAACGGATTCGGATGACAGTCTTCATGAGTCACTGTTTTTTAAGTGCAGAGCAAGGCTAAGTATCTGTCTTCCTCTGCTCAGGCCGCAATAACAGAATAGCATAAAGTGCGTGGATTAAACAAGAGGCATTTTTATTTCTGAAAGCCTGGGAGTTCATGACCGAGGTGCTGGCCGGTTGGTTTTTGGTAAGAACACTCTTCCTGGCTTGCACACAGCTGCATCCTCATGGGAGGAAAGAGAGAGGGCTGTCCGGTGTCTCTTCTTGTGAGGACATTGTCACATCATGAGGGATGCACACATGTGACCATATTATAATACCTGCCCCAGGCCCCATCTCCAAAGACTGTCACAGTGGAGATCAGAGCTTCACATCTTCATTTTTCTGGCCTGAGGGGTGAGGGGGCTAGAACCAAACCTTCAATCCATAATACACATATCTATCTGACAAGTTGTAGAAAAGAAGCATTCTTCAATTGGAAACTAGACTCTAGAGGCCAGGAACTTCTACTTTTCAGTCTCCATGGTAGGTAAAAAATTCATATTAATTAATGGCTGATGAAAAAAGTACTAGGTGAAATCATCATACATACTTTAATCATCTTCATGTTCTGTATTTTAGTAAATGGGAACTGTTTTAACAATACAGAAATTGTAGAGAATAACAAAGCATCTGTATTCCTGCTAACCAACTCTATTTCATGTGTATAGGGAAAGAGAAAAAAGAATAAGAATTAGAGAGGATAGAGATGAAAAATAGGTGAAGTGAGGGAAAGGATATATGAGAGTTCTCTCCTCTAGTCTTGTACTATTTCCTAAATTTCAAATTATATCAAAATGAAAAATTGCAAAATAATTACAGATACAGTCAAAGGCTCAGTGTATCATTCCATAATTCTGTAATTATTGTCCCTTTCCCAATGGTTTTGTTATTTTCTACTCAAATATATATGTTTAAAAACAATATATATGTTTTTAGTTTCTAAAAAGCTTATATAAATACTACTATTCTCTATGTGTTCTTCTTGAGATATTATGTGCATCTACAACATACATATATATGTTTATACATACTGACAAAATATTACACATATCTGTTTATATCTATTTTCACACAAATAGTAACATTGCTATACACTATTATGAGCCCTTTTTCCTTCAAATAATAATAAGCCTGATACTGTTCCCTGTTATTTCATAGATTTTATAGAATTTTTGTTGTTTCACAACATTCTATTCATATGAAAACATCAAAATTTATTTGAAGTCTCCTGTTTTATGAAATTATTTCCAATTTGCTATTTGAAATAATGCTTCAGTGAATAACTTGGTGTGTTCATTATTTAGCATGTTTTGCCCATGTGTGAATTATCTATAAGATAAATTTCTACAAGTAAATTGCTGTGCCAAAAGGTACATTCTTTTGTAATTTGGGTAGATATTATCTATCTGGCTGTATCATCTAGAATCTGTCTACAGAAGTACCAACAGTATAGTGTCACCTCAGTATCATATGAGAACATGGTTTCCCTGTCAATATAGGATGTTATCAAAATTGCTTATCTTGCCAAGTTAATGGGTGAAAAATTATTTTTCTTTGTGCGGTTGTTTTAAAGTTTATTGTAAACCTTTTTAGTTTCTGTAGACTTAAGGGTCATTTGTATTTCCTTTTTTGGGAGCTGTGTGCTTAAATGCTTTATCTGATTTTCCAAATATTGTTGGTACTTTTCTTGTTAATTTGAGAGAGTTCTTTATAAATTGAGAGATTATCCATTTGTCATACAAACTGCAACAATTACCTTTAGGTTCATGATTTGTTTTTGATTCTGCCTATAGTGGTTTCTGCTGGGCAGAGTTACTTTTAAAAATCTAGCTGAATTAATCAGTATTTTTTTCTCATGTCTTCTTTTGTGTCATAGCTGGAAAACCCTTACCCATTCTAGGTTTAAAACAAGGACACAATTTTTGTGTACACTAATGCTATCATGGTTTCACTTTTTACATTGAAATCCTTGATATCTCTGGACTTACCCTGGGATAAGGAGTAAGATACAAGAGACACAGGTTTGATTCCTGGGTCAGGAAGATCCCTGGGGTAGGAAATGGCAATTCATTCCAGCATATTTTCCTGGAAAATCTGACGGGCAGTGGACAGAGGAGCCTGGCAGTCTACAGTCCAGGAAGTCACAAAGGGTCAGACATGACTGAGCACAAACACACACATGGGTGTGAGACAGTTGTCTACCTTTAAAAAAAAAAAAAAAAAAAAAGCAAAAACAAACAAACAAAAAAAACACGTAGTTATTTGAATATTACATCAGTGGCATCATCAACTCAATGGACATGAGTTTGAGCAAACTCTGGGAGATGGTGAAGGACAGGGAAACCTGGCATGATGCAGTCCATTGGGTCACAAAGAGTCAGACACGACTGAGCAACTAAATGACATCTAAACATTAACTTTTGAATAATTCATTTTCTTGTATTGATTGTAAAGTACACCAGTCATGTATCTAGATACATCTGTGTCAGTATAAAACCATAGTTTTATGTTAAAATTTACTCCTGATAAAATTTTTTGCTCTGAAATCTACTTTGTCTAATATTCATAGAGCCATCTCAGATTTTGATTAATTAAAGCATTGTATATTTTTATCCACATTTTATTTTTAACCTATTTATATGTTACCTTTACAGTTGGCTTCTTATAGCAGCTCTTGTTCTTCTCATATAATATGGCAACGTTTGCCTTGTAATCTGAAAACCTGTTCAGATCATTTGTACCTAATATACTTATTGATAATGTTGGGTTTGAATCTATTATTCTGCTATTTTTCTACTCTACCATATTTTCTTTGTTTCCCTTTCCTTTTTCTGTCTTCTTTTGAATTAATTCAGTAATTTTTTAAGATTCCATTTTATCACTGCATTTGCTTATTAGCTAATAAGTTCCTTTTGCGTGTGTGTGTATGTGGCTGCCTTAAAATTTGTAATACTGTTAGGTAGTCAGAATAGGGAAAAGGAGTCCAAAATGGCGGTGGCTAAAAGACCAGGAAGAGAAAAGCCCGCGAAAATAGAACAGAGGAAGGTCAAGGGAAGATCCAGGGACCGGAGTGAGGGCTTCAGGTAGAACAGCGCTCCTGCCTAAGCCCAATTTGCCTAGGACAGGCCCAGGCAGAAGGAAAAAACATATAAAAAGAGGAGCCAAAGGACTGTCTCTCCCGCGCTATGGGGTACTCTTCTCTTCGCGTATTTGGATCGAGGTGCCCTCACGCCTCAAAGGTGGATTTTCCTGCTATCTTCTAAATAAAATAGAGCTGTAACACTGAACTGTAATACTGATTTCTCTAAGAGCTATAACACAGTCCATTCGAGACCTGAGAGCTATAACATTGTCTGTCCAAGACCTGAGAGCTGTGACCCGCTGAGGGGGCTTTAATGTCCGTCACTCCAAATCTTTGTTGTGACGAGACAAAGAACCGAGGAGCATACACTCGCCTGACGGTACGTATCTGTAGATTATCAGTTTACCTTCAAGTAATATATCATTTCATGTATAGTATAAATATGTTATGAAAATGTGTTTTTCCCCTCTTGGCTTCTGTCCAATTGTCATATACTTTATTTATACATATTTAAAACCCCACAATACATTATTGTTTTGTTGACATAGCCAATTACCTTTTGAAGAGATTCTTAAAATAAGAAAATTTTGCCATATATATTTATCCATATAGTTGTCACTTCTTGTGATCTTCTTGTGTTGTGAGATCCATATTCCTTCTAGCAGTCATTTTCCTTCTGCTTGAGGGACATGGCATGCTCAGTCCCTCAGTCGTGTCTGGCTCTTTCTGACCCCATGGACTGTAGTCTGCCAGGTTCCTCTGTCCGTGGGATTCTCCAGGCAAGAATACTGGAGCGGGTGCCATATCCTCCTCCAGGGGACCTTCCTGACTCTCTTTAGCACTTTTGTAATTCAGATATGCTGGGAAGGAATTCTTTCAATCTTTGTATGACACCCCCCCCCCCCCAACCATTCCCAGCTTTCTTTGCCTTTACTTTTCAAAGATACTGTGCTGAATATTTTTTCTTTCATTATTTTATAGATTTGCTCTAATGGCTTCTATTATTTCTAAAAATATATCTGCTGTTATCCTTATGGCCTTCCCTGGTGGCACCGTGGTAAAGAATCCACCTGCCAATGCAGGAGATGCAAGATAATCATAAAATGTCTTTTCCTCTACCTGCTTTTAACATTTTCTCTTCACCTCTGGATCTTTTTTTCTCCTGTGTATTGAGGTAAAAGTGACACACTGTATGCATTTAAGATGTGCAAAGTATTGAAAGTAGTCAAAGAGGGAAGTTTATAGTGATAAATGCCTACATTAAGAAAAAAGAAAGAAGTCAAACAGCCTGACTTTACACCTCAAAGTGAGAAAAAAAGTAAACTAAGCCCACAGTTAGCAGAGGTCTTCGCTGGTGGCTCAGCAGTAAAAAATCCATCTGCAATGCAGGAACCACAGGTTGGGAGGATCCCCTGAAGGAGGGCACAGCAACCTACTCCACTATTCTTGTCTGGAGAATCCCATGGACAGATGAACCTGGAGGTCTATGACCCAGAGGGTTGCAAAGAGTCGGACATGGCTAAAGCAACTTAGCACACACACAAAGCTAGTAGAAGGGTGGATATAATAAAGATTAGAGTAGAAATAGGAACTAAAAGAACATTAAAAAAAAAAAAAAGATCAATGAAACTAAGACTTGGTTTGTTGAAAAGATAAACAAAGTTAGACAACCATTAGCTAGACTCACCAAGAAGAAAGAGAGACAAATAAATATGGTTATAAAAGAAGGGGAGACATTATGGCTGATAACTACACAAATACACAGCAGATCATAAGAATGACTGTGAATAATTCTATGCCAATGAATTTGACAATCTAGAATAAGTGGATAAATTCTTAGAAACATAGAACTATCCAAGGCTGAATCATAAAGAAATAGAAAATATAATCAGACCAGTTACTAATGAAATTTAATCAGATATTAATAATCTCTCAAGAAAAGGACCAGCTGGTTTCACGGATGAGTTCTATCAAACTTCTAAGAATTAAGACCAATTCTCAAATTCTTCCAATTAGAAGAAGAAGAGGGAATACTTTCAAGCTCATCTTACAAGGGCACTACAAATAAAGAAAACTACAGGATGATATCTTTGATGATTATGGGTGTGAAAATCATAAAAAAAAAATAGCAAACTGAGTTCATCAGTACATTAAAATGTTCACACAGTGTGATCGAATGGAATTTATTCCAAGGATGCAAGGATGGTTCAACATCTCAAATCAATCAGTGTGATGTGCCACATTTAGAAAAAGGGAAGATTTTTATAGGTAAATAAATATGGTAAAATTTTCTTATTTTAGAAAATCTTTTTAAAAGGTAATTGGGTGTTTCAACAAAATAATAATAATGTATTGTGGAGTTTTAACTATGTATGAATAATGTACATATCATCTCAATAGGTGCAGAAAAGTCATTTGACAAAGCTCAACATTCTTTCATGATAAAAACTCTCAACAAAGTAGGTATAACGGGAGCATAATAAAGGCCATATATGACAGTCCAGTTCAGTCACTCAGTTGTGTCCGACTCTTTGTGACTCCATGCACTGCAGCACGCCAGGCCTCCCTGTCCATCACCAACTCTCAGAGTTTACTCAAACTCATGTCCATTGATTCGGTGATACCATCCAACCATCTCATCCTTTGTCAGCCCCTTCTCCTCCCACCTTGAATCTTTCCCAGCATCAGGGTCTTTTCAAATGAGTCAGTTCTTTGCATCAGGTGGCCAAAATATTGGAGTTTCAGCATTAGCATCAGTCCTTCCAAAGAATATTCAGGACTGATTTCCTTTAGGATGGACTGGTTAGATCTCCTTGCAGTCCAAGGAACTCTCAAGAGTCTTCTCCAACACCACAGTTCAAAAGCATCAATTCTTCAGCACTCAGCTTTCTTTATAGTCCAGCTCTTACATCCATACATGACCACTGGAAAAACCATAGTTTTGACTAGACGGACCTTTGTTGGCAAAATAATGTTGCTACTTCTTAATATGCTGTCTAGGTTGGTCATATACAGCTAATATAGTCAACAATGAAAAGCTTAAAGCTTTTTCTCTATGATCAAGAGCATAGCAAAGATGTTCATTATCACTACTTTTATTCACCACAGTACTAAAAGTCCTATCTAGGTTGATCAGGCAAGAAAAATATATAAAATGCATCTAAATTATAGATTGTTAAGAAATATCTTTCAAGCTTATTAGCAAGTTCAATTTTTCTGTGTGTTATTAAGCATATAGAACACAGTTATATTAATTGTTCAATGTCCTTTCTGATAACTCTTTTATCTCTGTTATTTCTGAGTCTGTTTCTGCTGATTGATTTTTTCTTCCTACTCATTGCTAGTGGCATCTTCTTCTCTCTTGCACTACTAGTAATTTTGATTGTATCAGTGATATTGTGGACTTTGTTAAAAGTCAGATTTTTAAAAATTAATATTTTGTACTTTTCTCTGTGACATAGTTAATAGAAAAGTTTTATTTTGAGCCCTGAATTTCAGCTTTGTTAAGCAGAATCAGAGCTGTCTAGGGCTACTTTTTTCCCCCAGGACAATGACTGCAACTTCCTGAGTACTCTCCTTAATGATCCATGAATTATGAGTTTTTCCAATTTGGTCACATATTATTCCTGGCCCTGTGTGACCATTCCCACTGCTCCTTTCATTGATTCTTCTCCGAGTGTCCAGTATTATCCTTCCATGCAGTTGCCAGACTCCAGAGAGACTCACGTAGTGTCATATAAAGAAAACATGCTTGGGGATAGACAGCCTTGCATTCTGATTCCAGATCTGCCAGGTTCTGTCTGTGTAATTTTGGTAAACTTACTTAAAATTTCTTTTCTTGTGTTCTCATTTGTAAGACGAGGATAATAATAATGCGAACAATGGGGCCAGTCACAGTAATAATGACTGCAGATTAGCTTAGGGAATAAGTGTTGCTTGGGTTTAGCACAGTTCCTGGCACATGGTAAGTTTTAAATGCCACTGTAAAAGTAAATGAAGGGGAGTTCCCTGGTGGTGCAGTGGTTAAGAATCTGTCTGCCAATGCAGGGGGCATGGGTTAGATCCCTGGTCCTGGAAGCTTCCATGTGCCACAGAGCATCTAAGCCCACGAGCTGCAACTGCAGAAGCCTGTGCACCTTAAGTCTGCACTCCGGAACAAGAGAGGCCCACACACTGCAACCCAGAGCAGCTCCTGCTCGCTGCACCTAGAGGAAGCCCACATGCAGCAATGAAGACCAAAAGCAACCAAAAATAAATAAGTAAGTTTAAAAAAAAAAAGTAAATGGAGGTAGTGAATGGTGTTAATAGAATGTAGTTACAGTAAAGCACAGTTCAAAACTTGGAAACAAGATCTGTCTGAAATAGTCTGTAATTAGATAAGCAGGGTGGTTATAGTTTTCCAATTCAACTTCTTGCTAAAGATGTGCCAAGGAGATAAAAGTAAAAGAAAATAACTTTTTCACTTTGAAGATTTAGTGAATCTGGGTGCAAATTCTCATTAACCTTGAGTAGATATAATTTTTTCTTTTGTATTTTTTCAACACATTTAATAGTGTATATATATATATATATATATATACATACATTTGGTTGTCAAAAAGTTTCTTCTGTGTTCTAAGAGCACACTTTTCATTTCCACTCAGAACTTTATTGAGCAACATATTCACTGTTTTGTTTTACTTGTGCTCGGTTTGCTCACAAGAGTCTGATTCTTTGCTCTACTACTTTCTGCCATTTTCCAGGTAACTTCATAATTCCATCTTCCCAAAACTTTTCTTTCCAAGCAAAAAACTGTTCTAAGTGCCCTTTACAGTCTTCCAGGGAAATGAATTTTTTTCCATTAAGAGAATTTTGTAAAGACTGAAATAAATGAAGCTTTGAAGGTGCAATATCAGGTGAATACAGCGAATACCAGAACTTCCTAGCCAAGTTGTAACAGTTTTTGCCTGGTTTTCAAAGAAACACGTGGTCTTTTGTTGTCCTGATGGAAAATTGTGCTTTTCCTGTTAACTAATTCCAGATGCTTTTCATCAAGTCGGTTGGTTTAATTGGGAGTGGTACTTGTTGGAATTAATTGCTTTGTTTCCCAGAAGATGCTTATAATAGAGAGCTCCCTTCCAACCTCAGCATATGCAGGACATCACTTTCTTTGGATGAAGATCAGTGGTGGTTTATTTCACTTGCCCCATGATCTCTTCTGTTTCACATTATCATACAGTATCCACTTTTCATCACCTGACACAATTTGCTTTAAAAACAGAATGATTTTCTCATGTTTAAATAGAAGATCACTTGCAGAAATATGGTCAAGAAAATGTTTTCTCGCTTATGTAGAACCCAAGTATCAAATTGGTTAACATAACCAAGCTGGTGCAAATGATTTTCAACACTTGATTTGGACACTATGAGTATGTTGGCTATCTCCTGTGTGGTATGATTTTGATTATTCTCAGTTAATGTCTTGATTTGATCACTATCAACTTCAACTGGTCTGCCTGATGGTAGAGCATCTTCCAGAGAGAAATCTCTAGCACGAAACTTCACAAATCACTTTTGACACATGTGATCCGTCACAGCATCTTCTCCATACATGCACAAATCTCTTTAGGTACTTTCGTTGCATTTTTACTTTTTTTGAAATAATAAAGCATAATATGCTGAAACATTGCTCCTTTCTCCCATCTTCAATAGTAAAATAGCTACACAAAATTTCACCAATTTTGATGTTTCTAAAAAATATGCATGCTGATATGACAGCTGTCACAATTCAGTCTAACAAAATTGCTTCAAATGAAGTTAAAGACAGTTAAGCCCTACTAGAACCATCTTACAGAAAAGAACGAACCTTTTGGCCAACCCATATATATAAATGACTTTCTGTTGGCCAAAAGTTGTCAATGGCAGAACTAAAACTAGAATTCAGGTATTTTTCTGTATCTCCAGGCAGCCTTACTGGGGGAAGTAGGAATATTTTTTGTTTAAAGATAACAATAATATTTCTTCTTAAATCATAAACACCTGAATATCTTAATTTTCCAAAAGGATTAGCTTGGTTTTATGTTGCTTTGGGCCCTGCAACTTTTCTTAGTTATCTTGGCATATTTGGAATCAGAAATTTGATCTACTGCTGCTTTCTTGTCTTGTTGTATTTGATTCTAAAAGTTTCATCTCTCAGTTCAGTTTGTCTTTCACTCCAACATCGACTGTTAGACCGTTGTTCTTTGCTTTGCTCTCATGTTTCTGTTCTCCTGCTTTGCTTTCTTCCATTTCACTTCAGTTCAGATGTTGGTTGGTGTCACTGTTTTCACTGTGGACAAGGACTGTTCAGGGTCATGTAGAGAATGATAGAAGAGCAGCCCCTGTTTGAAGAGGCTCTGTTGGTTTGGTTGTTGCTCTGACTTTGACTGCTCTAACCCCTAACTTCCCTTCTTCTGCCTCATCTACCTTATCTTCCTGCCTCTCTGGTCACTTCACTACAGTCATCCTTTCCCATCTCCACCTTCTCCTCTTGTAGGATTCCAATGGCTCTCTTCTGCCAAGAAGTCAGAGGTAGATGGAAAGGAAGTGGCTATGCCACAGTGCCGTAAAATTGACTATCTTTCCAAAATCTGCTATTCCTTTCTTGAAATGTGCTTTGTCTTCCTGCAGTGTTTTTAACCTGAAGACTGACTTAGCCAACACTACTTTTGTAGTTTAGAAAACTCATGTTGGGTTGAACCGTATTCCTTGGCCATGTGCTTTTTACTGTTTAATTTCCACATCTACTTTCTTCTGTCCTTTGCTTTTGCTACCATTTCTCTTTTTGCTTTTACTATTCTCCTAGACCAACTTTTGCTCTCTGGTCCAGCTTGATGTTAATCTTCATTTTATTTTCACTCCTGTTTAGTAGTATGGAATTGCACAGTGTTATCAATGAATTACTAACCTACCATCTATTGGAATGTTAGCAGTTATTCCATTCGTTTCATGAATGGACATTTTCTGGCTCAGATGCATTTGCTTCAAATCAATGATTTTTATTAAGTACCTACAAGTTTTTATTTTACTAAGTACTACAATATTAAGGTATCTTTAAGAAGTTTGCAGTCTTTTATAAGTGTGCATGAGACATCAATATAATGAAGCACTAGAGAGACTAGTTTGAGTTAGTATTGTAAGATAGAAAAAGTGAACAGTGTGGGTTGGAGTTATTCATGAGAAAACCAATTCTGATAGTCATGAAATAGTGGGATTGAAGGAATTAGTTTTACTGGCTGCAAGATCATTGTACTAGAATATGTCCAGTTCACAAAAACTTAGAAGATATTGAGCTTAAAAGATATTTATCTATTGGAAAATAATATTTAAGAAGAACATATATATATGTGTAAAACTGAATCACTTTACTGTATAGCAGAAATTGGCACAACATTGTAAATCAACCATACTTCAACAATAATAACAAAAAAAAGGTAGTTCTTTTTCACATGATTTTTAAGTTCTCACTATGATTCACTTAGGCATCATTTAATTTGGGACTAGAAAGTGATTATCTGGCTGGAGGCTGCATTTCCTAGCTTTCCTGGTAACTGAGCATGTTATGCTCTGGTACATGAGAAGAAAATAAATCCCTTGCTCTTTAAGTGACTGATCTCTGGTCCAGCATTTGGTCTACCTTAAATGATGTAGTATTCGACCCAAACAGAGTAAAAGCTTAGACTAAAGCCTTTAGCAAGTAAGACTGACATATGTGTTGATGTAATTTGGTGAGATGTATTCTATTTGAAGAATTGTCAACTGCAATTTCTCTTGTTTCTTTCATGTCTTGTGGCTACCACCTACAGCACAGTTGACTCAGGACATCCAAGGAAGTCAGTGTAAGTTTCCTCCCCAGCTTCAACTCTTGCTTCATACCAATTTTGCTTTGTATTACTTTTTTCTAAGTCACATTGCCCATAATAAAATATTTAAGAAGCAGTAGGAGTTCTGACCAATAGCCTAAATAGTGCTATTTTAAACTGAATGACTGAGTTTCTCTCTTATAATTTCAACGTTGGCTCCAGTCCAGACTTTCTTTGGAGAAGTTTCAGACAGTAACATCAGAACTGCTTCAGTCCTGAGGTCCTGGAGCAGTTCTGCAGGACCCCAGGAGCACTTTTGAGTCCTTCAGTATAAATTGTATGGTCAACTGAAATATACCTGTAGGAGATTTGTTTCAAAGGATCTAACTGGGTATTCTGCTGTTTTCACAGAGGATGATTAGTAAAAGTAGAGAAAAAAGTAAAATTGAAAAACTCATAAACTTTGTCACTTGACAGCACCTACACTTCCTCGGTGGCTCAGTGGTGAAGAACCCTCCCACCAGTGCAGGAGACATGGGTTTGATCTCCAGGTCAAGAAGACCCCCTGGAATAGGAAATGCAACCTATTTCAGTATTTTTGCCTGGAAAATCTCATGGACAGTGGAGCCTGGTGGCTACAGTCCATGGAGTCGCAAAAGAGTCAGGCACAACTTAGCAACTAAACAACAACAACAAGGCAAAGATTGACCGGGAAAGGAGGTTGACAGTGACAACTAAGGAGAGATGAGAATCTTTAGGGTGTTTTTGTGGACATTTCCCATCCCTGAGATACTAAGGTATATTTTTGAAGAGCTCATTTTCCTATGTTTTGAATTTCTTAACTGTACTTAAATATAATAGGTTGTATCTAAGATATCTTCCAGATTCTGTGTTTCTATAGTCTTTTTTCTACACAAGTGTTCAAATGGACCAGAGAAAAGAGAAAAATTATTAAACTTTTACTAGTTTGTTTATATGGCTACTAGCTAATTGTTTTATTGATTAGTAATAATAATTTTATTAGAATTAACCAATTATCAACTGATAATTTTGGGAAGAGTAGTCAGATAGAGGTAGAGTTTCTGTCTATCAACATATTTACTTATATAAATTTAGTATGTATTAGATACTGCTGTAATTTCTTTATACAGTCCTATCAAGTAGATGCTATTATTTCCCCATGTTATAGCTGAGAAAACTGGGCCATAGGGAGATAAAGTCATTTTCCAAAAGTCACACAGCTAGTGCTGGGTAGACTGGAATTCAAGCTGTCAGGCCCCAGAGTCGCAGATTTTAATACAATATTATATTGGTATACAGGAAAAAGTCTGAGTCAGTCTCTTGTGGGGCCACTGCTCCTTTCTCCTGGCTCCTGGTGGGCACGAGGTTCTATCTGTGCCCTCTGAGAGTCTACTTCCCCAGCCCTGTGTAAGTTCTGTAGTCAAATCCCACTGGCCGCCAAAGTCAGATTCCCTGGGGCTTCTCAGTCCCTTTGCCAGACCCCCAGGTTGGGAAACCTGTTGTGGGTCCTAGAATCCTCTTAACAGTGTGAGAATTTATCTGGTGTAGCTGTTCTGCAGCTGATTGTCTGCTCAGCAACTCTGTGGTGGGGTTCATGGTGACCTCCTTCAAAAGGGCTTATGTCCCACTCTGTGTGACCAGGTCTGCTGCACCCAGAGCTCCTGCCCCTGCAGCAGGCCACTGCTGACCCGTACTGCCCCCGGAGACACTCAGCCACTCAGAGGCAGGTCTGGCTCGGTGTCTGTGGGGTCTCTGGGTCCTGGTGCACGTAAGGTTTTGTTTGAGCCCTCTGAGCATCTCTGGTGGGAATGGGGTTAGAGTCTAAAGGCGATTTCACCCTTCCTACCATCTTGTTGGGGCTTCTCCTTTGCCCTTGGACATGGGATATCTTTTTTTGGTGGGATCCAACATTCTCATGTTGATGGTTGTTCAGAAGTTAGCTTTAATTTTGGCATTCTCGCAGGAGAACATGAGCACATATCCCTCTACTCTGCCATCTTGTCAGTCAGACTAAAACTGAAGAAAGTAGGGGAAACCACTAGCCCATTCAGGTATGACTTAAATCAAATCCCTTATGAATATACAGTGGAAGTGATAAATATATTCAAGGGATTAGATCTGATAGACAGAGTGCCTGAAGAACTATGGATGGAGGTTTGTAACATTGTACAGGAAGCAGGGGTCAAGACCATCCCCAAGAAAAAGAAATGCAAAAAGGCAAAATGGTTGTCTGAGGAGGCCTTACAAATAGTTGAGAAAAGAAGAGAAGCCAAGGGCAAAGGGGAAAAGGAAAGATATACCCAACTGAATGCAGGGTTCCAAAGAATACAAAGGAGAGATAAGAAAGCCTTCCTTAGTGATCAATGCAAAAAAATAGAAAAAAACAATAGAATGGGAAAGACCGGAGATCCCTTCAAGAAAATCAGAGATACCAAGGGAACATTTCATGCAAAGATGGGCGCAATAAAAGAGAGAAATGCTGTGAACCAAACAGAAGCAGAAGATATTAAGAAGAAGTGGCAAGAATACGCAGATCAACTATACAAGAAAGGTCTTAATGACCCAGATAACCATGATGGTGTGATCACTCACCTAGAGCCAGACATCCTGGAATGCAAAGTCAAGTGGGCCTTAGGAAGCATCACTATGAACAAAGCTAGTGAAGGTAATGGAATTCCAGTTGAGCTACTTCAAGTCCTAAAAGATGATGCTGTGCAAGTGCTGCATTCAATATGCCAGCGAATTTGGAAAACTCAGCAGTGGCCACAGGACTGGAAAAGGTCAGTTTCCATCCCAATCTCAAAGAAAGGCAATGCCAAAGAATGTTCAAACTAGCACACAATTGCAGTTGTCTCATACTCTAGCAAAGTAATGCTCAAAATTCTCCAAGCGAGGCTTCAACAGTATGTAAACTGAGAACTTCCAGATGTTCAAGTTGGATTTAAAAAAGCAGAGGAACCAGAGGTCAAATTGCCAACATCCAATGGATGATAGAAAAAGCAAGAGAGTTCCAGAAAAACATCTACTTCTGCTTTATTGACTATGCCAAAACCTTTGACTGTGTGGATCACAACAAACTGGAAAATTCTGAAAGAGATGGGAATACCAGACCACCTTACCTGCTTCCTGAGACATCTGTGCAGGTCAAGAAGCAACAGTTAGAACCGGACATGGAACAACAGACTGGTTCCAGCAGTGACTGCAGCCATGAAATTAACAGATGCTCTCTCCTTGTAAGAAAAGCTATGACCAAACTAGACAGCATATTAAAAAGCAGAGACATTACTCTGACGACAAAGTTCTGTCTAGTCTAAGCTATGGTTTTTCCAATGGTCATGTATTGATGTGAGAACTGGACTATAAAGAAAGCTGAGCACCAAAGGATTGATGCTTTTGAACTGTGGTGTTGGAGAAGACTCTTGAGAGTCCCTTGGACTACAAGGAGATCCAACCAGTCAATCCTAAAGGAAATCAGTCCTGAATTTTCATTGGAAGGACTGATGCTGAAGCTGAAGTTCCAGTAGTTTGGCCACCTGATGCGAAGAACTGACTAATTGGAAAAGACCCTGATGCTGGGAAGGATTGAAGGTGGGAAGAAGGGGATGACAGAATGAGATGGTTGGATGGCATCACTGACTGAATGGACAAGAATTTGACCAAGTTCTGGGAGTTGGCAAAGGGCAGGGAAGCCTGGCATGCTGCAGTCCATGGGGTCGCAAAGAGCTGGACACAGCTGAGTGACTGAACTGATAAAGGAAAAGAGGAAAGAAAATCCAAGAAGCCTCCTTTTGATAAAGGACAAGGGACAGAAATATCTAGTTGCTTCCCATCCTCATCCTTTAAAGTGCACACATGCACACAAATATGATTCAGAATACGGTAGTACATACTTGAGTTTATTGCGTTCTTACTCTGTACCAGTGTTATGGTCACATATGCTGTCCATTTTAATCTTCACAACTGCTCTAGGAAGTGGTGCTGTTAGAGTGAACCATACAAAATTGCCCACCTTTGACTTCTTCTGAATTGCAAAAGTGACAACATCATAAGGTTCAACCTATTATTGTTACCCTTTAACTGCTGAAGGACCAGAAGCTTAGAATGGTTATGCTACTTTCCCAAGGTTGCACAAACTGTGAAAAATGGTACTGGTAGCTCTAAATGAAGCTTGTTGGAGTCTAGACCTCATGCTGTTAACCGAATGCTATTCCCCTTCCACATGTGCTCTTCTGTAGAAACTTTCTCTGTGTGCCTGTGTATCCCACCCTTCTGTTCCTTGCATTCAACACGTGTTTGTGCAAACTCAGAAGGGTACTGCTTGCTGTAGTCTCTTCTTAATTTTAAGATCACTCTAGGCCCTTTCTGCTCAAAGTACATCCTGTGGATCAGTAGCATTGGCCCTACTGGATAGAAATGCAGAATCTCAGGCCCAAACCAGGACTTCTGATTCAGAAACCCCACTAGTACAAAATCTCCATTAATGTACATTAAAGTTAGATAAATGTGGTTAGGGCATGCTGAAAAGCTGTCTGGCAGCTCCTACCTGGTGAGAAGGACTGTATAACATTCCTTAAACAGAAAAAATGGGGATGGAATCCCCAGGTGTTTAATATAGATGATTCTTATGCATTCAGATAGGTGAGACTAACAGGAGAAAGTTTGCACCATGTCAGAACGTTCAGACATTGGGATCCTTGTGGACAGAGAAAAATGAGATCATAAGGTCTTGTCCAACTGGCCAACCCTTTTGGGTTCCTCTGTCCCTCATGTTGACCTTCTGTTTGCGCTGTCCCCACCTTATGAAAACAGCTTCATTCCTGAAAATGCTGGCAAAAGTTTCATCTTTTGGGGGTTTAAAAAATAACATGCTGAAGAGTGTGTAAATAAAGAGATTACTCTAATCCAAGGGGATTTACCAGCTCTGATTCATATCCTATAAACTCTAGGGAAAGCCTTCATCCAAGCTGATAGAGAACTCACAGGAAGAACTTTTTGAATTAGGTAGAACATGAATCAGGCCTTGGGAAATCCCAGGAGCTAGAATCAAGAGCTGTGAGAGGAGCCAGCTAGGATTTTAATCTGAGTAGGTGCCATGGATAATGAAAATGACTGAAGTGATGAGAAATATGCTGAGGCAATAGGTCATACCTGTGTGGTGTGCTGATACAATCAAATACCCCGCCCCCCCCCCACCCCCCCAGTCTAGTAAACCTGAATTGCTGCTTCACAGGTAATAGGAGGAAAGAGAGGATCATGAATAGCAGTTAAGCAATTCTGTTTCTGGTTGTATTAGGCAAAGGAAGTCTATAAGTGAGAAAACATTAAAGTGATGCATATTTAACTGTTCTAGTTTTGATTAGCTTTGTATATGTTCACGTTAGTGAAAATGATAATTGTTTCAAATGGATTATCAGTACCTATTTCAAAATTCCAATGGTACAAAATGGTATTAAGAGAAAGTTACCCACCAAATTTTTGGTTCTTCTCTTAAGGGACTATCAATATTACCATTTCCTTATGATCTTTCCCCCAAAGAGATTCATTTAAAAATATTTTATACAATGATAGCCTACTGTGTTGTTTTGCACTCTAGTCTTTTTGCTTAACAGTATATCCTGAGGATTGTTCCACATCAGTGCCTACCAAACTGCCTCATTGTTTTTAGTGGCTTTGTAGCGATCTATTGGATGTTTGGATTTTATTATAATTTCCTTAACCAATTCTGTATTGATGGACATATAAGTTGTTTTCAAACTTTGCTTTAACATGTCTGGGTAAATGAGAAAGATAGCAGTTAAGGGTTGAGACTCTGGAGATGAGCTTCTTGGGCTCATGTTCCAGCTCTGTCAATTTAGTTACTGGGGAAGTGACTACACACACTGTCTTCTGACATAAAGTAATCAGTATGCAAGAGGGAGCTAGTGTTTTTTGAGTTAATGCCTCTGTAGAATTAGTTTCCAGAAGTGAAATCACTATGTGTTTGGGTGTGTGCATTCAGAATTGTGATAGACCTTGTCAAGGTGCCCTTCATAGCTGTTTACAACTTAAAGAATAATTGTACCTTTTCTTCCATATTCTCTCCAACACTGAGTATATTGAGTATGTTGGGAACCAAACCTTTAAATTTTTTTTTCCTGTTTTTTAACAAGTTAAAATGTTAACCACTAATAAAGCTTGAAGAAAATTGAAAGAGAACCCAAAGTTGATGAATAGGATTAAAATAAACTATTTTCCATTTTTCTCTAGGGTATATTTTATCATTGCATAAGGAGTTAAATATAATTTAGTTTTCATCAGTCTAACACTATAAAACTCCAGGAAACTTCGAACACCGAGTTGTAGGAGGAAAACCAGCTTGTTCTTCTGTTTTTGTTTTCTCCTTACTTGCACATTTGACTGTGTTTCCCAGTTGTCTTGCATACAGGAGAGTCCATGTTACTAGTCTGTGGCAATATAAAGTGGGATAAAGCTGCACCTACTGCCAAGCCTAGCCCATAAAGTACCTCGCATTATTCTTCTATTTGCCCTTTCTCTGCTCATTGGTCAGCAAGAGGCAGAGGATCCCAGCAGTTCTCAAAGGCCCCAGGGAATGGTGGCACCACCACTTGGAAGGGGCCCGGGTTCCTGTGTGACTGTGTGGATGACAGCACACTCCACAACCCCCACTGACTAGTGTGAGACTGTGATATTAGTGAGAAAAAAAAATGGGTTCTGTAAAGCCACTATTTGGGGGGTATTTGTTTTAGCTGTTTAGCCTATGGCAGTGTTTCATGACATTATGTTTATTATGGTCTCTCAAAGTAAAATTATTAGACTTTTTTCATAATTGCCCCCTTCATGAAATTTTAATACTATAGGTATGGTGTATTTGTACAGGCAAATTTGGCCTTGGAGTACAGAAAGAAGCAGGGCAAAGGCTAATAGAATTTTGCCAAGAGAATGCACTGGTCATAGCAAACATCCTCTTCCAACTACACAAGAGAAGACTCTACACATGGACATCACCAGATGGTCGACACCAAAATCAGATTGATTATATTCTTTGCAACCAAAGATGGAGAAGCTCTATAGAGTCAGCAAAAACAAGACGGGGAGCTGACTGTGGCTCAGATCATGAACTCCTTCTTGCCAAATTCAGACTTAAGCTGAAGAAAATAGGTAAAACCACTAGACCATTCAGGTACAATCTAAATCAAATCTCATACGATTATACGGTGGAAATGAAAAATAGATCAAGGCATCAGATCTGATAGACAGAGTGCCTGAAGAACTGTGGACAGAGGTTCGGGACACTGTACAGAAGGCAGGGATTAAGACCATCCCCAAGAAAAGAAATGCAAAAAGGCAAAATGGTTGTCTGAGGAGGACTTACAAATAGCTGTGAAAAGAAGAGAAGTGAAAGGCAAAGGAGAAAAGAAAAGATGCACCCATTTGAATGAAGAGTTCCAAAGAATATCAAGGAGAGATAAGAAAGCCTGCCTCAGTGACCACTACAAAGAAATAGAGGAAAATAATAGAATGGGAAAGACTAGAGATCTCTTCAAGGAAGTTAGAGATACCAAGGGAACATGTCATGCAAAGATGGGCACAATAAAGGACAGAAATGGTATGGACCTAACAGAAGCAGAAGATATTAAGAAGAGGTGGCAAGAATACACAGAAGAACTGTACAAAAAAGATCTTCATGACCCAGATAATCATGATGGTGTGATCACTCACCTAGAGCCAGACATCCTGGAATGTGAAGTCAAGTGTGCCTTAGGAAGCATTACTACAAACAAAGCTAGTGGAAGTGATGGAATTCCAGCTGAGTTATTTCAAATCTTAAAAGATGCTGTGAAAGTGCTGCACTCAATATGCCAGGAAATTGGGAAAACCCTAGCAGTGCCCACAGGATTGGAAAAGGTCAATTTTCATTCCAATCCCAAAGAAAGGCAATGTCAAAGAATGTTCAGACTACTGCACAATTGCACTCATATCACACGCTAGCAAAGTAATGCTCAAAATTCTCCAAGCCAGGCTTCAATGGTACATGAACCATGAACTTCCAGATGTTCAAGCTGGATTTAGAAAAGGCAGAGGAACCAGAGATCAAATTGCCAACATCCGTTGGATCATCAAAAAAGCAAGAAAGGTCCAGAAAAACATCTGCTCCTGCTTTATTGACTATGCTAAAACCTTTGTGTGGATTAGAACAAACTGTGAGAAATATTTCAACAGATGGGAATACCAGACCACTTGACCTGCCTCTTGAGAAATATGTATGCAGGTCAAGAACCAACAGTTAGAACTGGACATGGAACAACAGACTGGTTCCACATAAGCAAAGGAGTACATCAAGGCTGTATATTGTCACCGTGCTTATTCAACTTATATGCAGAGTACATAATGAGAAACACTGGGCTGGATGAAACACAAGCTGGAATCAAGATTTCTGGGAGAAATATCAATAACCTCAGGTATGCAGATGACACCACCCTTATGGCAGAAAGCAAAGAACCTAAGAGCCTCTTGATGAAACTGAAAGAGGAGAGTGAAAAAGGTGGCTTAAAACTCAACATTCAGAAAACTAAGATCATGGAATCTGATCCCATTACTTCATGGCAAATAGATGGGGAAACAATGGAAACAGTGACAGACATTATATTTTTGGGCTCCAAAATGACTGCAGATGGTGATTTCAGCCATGAAATTAACAGACGCTTGCTCCTTGGAAGAAAAGTTATGACCAACCTAGACAGCTTATTAAAAAGCAGAGACACTACTTTGTGAACAAAGGTCCATCTAGTCAAAGCTATGTTTTTTCCAGTGGTCATGTATGGATGTGAGAGTTGGACTATAAAGAAAGCTGAGCACTGAAGAATTGATGCCTTTGAACTGTGGTGTTGGAGAAGACTCTTGAGAGTCCCTTGGACTGCAAGAGGACCCAACCAGTCCATCCTTAAGGAGATCAGTCCTGAATATTCATTGTAAGGCCTGATGCTGAAGCAGAAACTCCAATACTTTGGCCACCTGATGCAAAGAACTGGTTCATTGGAAAGGACATTGATGCTGGGTAAGATTGAAGGTGGGAGGAGAAGGGGCTGACAGAGGATGAGATGGTTGGATGGTATCACCAAGTCAATGGACATGAGTTTGAGTGAACTCTGCATGCTGGTGGTGGACAGGGAGGCCTGGCGTGCTGTAGTCCATGGGGTTGCAAAGAGTTGGACACGACTGAGAGACTGAACTGAACTGAACTGAACTGAAAGGATGGTGTGTTTCTGTTTATGTAGTGTAGGTACATCTGTGCTTTTTCAATAAAAAGAGTAGGTTTGTTTTGCTCCTCATCTACTCACCAAGGACCAATTTCTGCCCCATTGTGGGTGCTATTGGTTCCATTGGTAGTTCATGGTCTACCCAGACTAATACACTTGAAAACGCTTTGAAGAACACCTTTAAATTTTTCTTGGGATAGTTCAATGCAGTCCTATTGGGAAGTCAAGAAGGAAAAGATAGCTGAGCTTCTAGGAGTTCTTCTCATCCTGAGTTTCTATTTGGCTTCATAAGCTTCATAAATGCCCTGATTTTGCATTATAGTCACTGTCAGGAATTCTGACAGGGCATGTGCCTTTACATTCACTCCTTCCGGTGTGCTGATTCTTCTGTATGTGGATGAAGGAGGCGGGCGGTGAAGAGACAGTGTGGAGACCGGCCTAGAATGTTAGGCAGTGTAGTCATTTTAATGGGACATATTAGCACAGTTACCATCACGTCAATTACGGTCACTCCCCAGTGCCTGTGAGAGAGAGCTGAGGCGTGGTAAGGAGGGCCAGGACCACTGAGTGATGAAGGTTAAGCTGCTTGGATAACTCGTTCATAAGACTCTGTAGTTGAAAAGACACTGTCATCTTTAAATTCTCAGTAAATAAGCATCTGAGAAACTTCTTAAAGGGAGTAGGAAGGAACAAAGAGACACAGGAGCTCCTTTTCTGTGGACTGTGTACTTTATGGGATAAGCAGAGGCGTACATCCTTGTCCACACTTGTTATTTCCCTCCTTTCTTCTTAAATAAGTCTCTCTCCCTCTCTCCCTCCCTCCTTTCCTTCCTTTTTTTTCATTCCTTTTTCATTTTTTTGATAGTAGCCATCCTACGAGTCATAGGTGTTATCTCATTGTGATTCTGATTTCTGTTTCCTTAATGATTAATGATACTGAGCATCTTTTCATACTGTTGACCATTTGTATGTCTTCTTTGGTGAAATGTTTACTCAAGCCCTTGACATGTGTTTGTTTTTTTTTTTCTATCCCAAGGTCTAGTTGCTTTCTGTGTGTGTGTGTGTGTGTGTGTGTGTGTGTGTGTATGTGTGTGTGTGTGTGTGTTTTCCCCCAGCTTTATTGAGATATAATTGACATGAAATTATGAAATATTTAAGTATACATCGTGGTGATTTGATCCATATATACATTGTGAAAGGATTTCTCCTATCTAATTAATTAACGCATACATCACCTCACATATCCTCCACTTTTTTGGCAAGAAAAGTTAAATTCTACTCTCTTAGCAAATTTCAGTTATATAATACAGTATTATCAATTATATCACCATGTTTTACATTAGATTCTCCGACCTTATTTATCTTATAGCTGAAAGTTTATACCTTTTAGTGTCTCTCAAAAGAGAATAAGATAGTGGACTAGAAGGACGTGTGCTCATCTTCTGCGAGAACACCAAAATCACAATCAGCTGCTGAACAACCATCGACAGGAGAATGTGGGATCCCACCAAAGAAAGATACCCCGCGTCTGAGGGCAAAGAAGAAGCTGCAACAAGACAGTAGAAGGGGTGCAATCGCATTTAAAGTCAAACCTCATACCCACCAGCGACGCTCGGAGGGTGCAAACAAAACCTCGTGGCGCCAGGACCCAGGGAAAGGAGCCATGGCCGCGCGCAGAGACTGCGCCAGACCTGCCCATGGGTGTGGCCGTCTTCGGGCTCAGGGGCTCTGGCAGCAGCCGTCCTGGGGGGCCCGGCGTGAGGCCTAAGTCCTCTTGGAGGAGGTCGCCATTAGCCCCACCATAGTGCCACCCGGCAGGTGCCCCACAAACTGGAGAACAATTTTACCAAAGAATTTCTTGCATTAGTGCGAAAGTTCTAGGGCCAGCAACAGATTTCCCAACCTGGGGATCTGGCAAAGGGACTGAGAAAAAGGACTGGAGAAGGTCAGTTTTCATTCCAAAACCAAAGAAGGACAGTGCCAAAGAATGCTCAAACTACCTCATGATTGCACTCATTTCACATGCTAGCAAAGTCATGCACAAAATCCTCCAAGCTAGGCTTCAACAGTACGTGAACTGAGAACTTTCAGATGTTCAAGCTGGATTTAGAAAAGGCAGAGGATCCAGAAATCAAATTGTCAACATCTGTTGGATCACAGTAAAAGCAAGAGAGTTCCAGAAAAACATCTATTTATGCTTTATTGACTACACCAAAGCCTTTGACTCTGTGGAGCACAACAAACTGGAAAACTCTTAAAGAGATGGGAATACCAGACCACCTGACCTGCCTCCCGAGAAACCTGTATGCAGGTCAAGAAGCAGCAGTTAGATACAGACATGGAACAACAGACTGGTTCCAAAACAGGAAAGGAGTCCGTCAAGGCTGTATATTGTCACTCTGCTCATTCAACTTACATGCAGAATACGTCACGTGAAATGCTGGGCTAGATGAAGCAAAAGCTAGAATCAAGATTGCTGGAAGAAATATCAATAACCTCAGATATGTAGATGACATCACCCTTATGGCAGAAAATGAAGAACTAAAGAGTCTCTTGATGAAAGTGAGAGAGGACAGTGAAAAAGCTGGCTTAAAACTCAACATTCAAAATGCTAAGATCGTGGCATCTGGTCCCATCACTTCATGGCAAATGGATGGGGAAACAGTTGAGACAGTGACAGGCTTTATTTTCTTGGGCTCCAAAATCACTGTGGATGGTGACTGCAGCCATGAAATTGAAAGACATTTGC
The DNA here is from genome assembly GCF_019320065.1 of Cervus canadensis. Classification (NCBI taxonomy): domain Eukaryota; kingdom Metazoa; phylum Chordata; class Mammalia; order Artiodactyla; family Cervidae; genus Cervus; species Cervus canadensis. Next base: position 1,450,626 of record NC_057389.1, read on the forward strand.
TCCTTGGAAGAAAAGCTATGCCAAACCTAGACAGCATATAAAAAACAGAGACATTACTTTGCCGACAAATGTCATCTGGTCACACCTATGGTTTTTCCACGAGTCATGGGCAGATGTGAGAGTTGGACTGTAAAGAAGGCTGAGCCCTAAAGAATTGATGCTTTTGAACTGTGGTGTTGGAGAAGACCCTTGAGAGTCCCTTGGACTGCAAGGAGATCAATCCAGTCCATCCTAAAGGAAATCAGTCCTGAATATTCATTGGAAGGACTGATCCTGAAGCTGAAGCTCCAATACTTTGGTCACCTGATGCGATGAACTGACTCATTTGAAAAGACCCTGATGCTGGGAAAGATTGAGGGCAGGAGGAGAAGGGGAGGACAGAGGATGAGCTGGCTGTATGGCATCACTGACTCAATGGACGTGAGTTTGAGCAAACTCTGGGAGATGGTGAAGGACAGGGAGGCCTGAATTGCTGCAATCCATGGGGTTGAAAAGAGACAGACATGAGGGAGTGAACAACAACAACCAATCTCTCGTCTATTTTCCTCATCCCCTAACTCCTTGTTGTTGATTTGTAGAAGTTTATTGTATATTTTGGATATTAACCCTTTATCAGATAAATGATTTGCAAATATTTTTGCCCATACTTTGCTTTGACTTTTCACTCTGTTGATTGTTATCCTTAATATACTGCTATTTCACTTTAAAAATTCCATCTTCTCTATCTGTTAAGTGAGGTTTTGGTGTGTATATTGGCTATTTATATTTATTTTTCTGTGAACTGCCTATATATCTGCTTTGCCTATTTTTCTGTTAATAATTTGTGTTTTCTTGTTGAATTGAACTGGCCTTTTCTTCTGCTTATAAGTTAAATAGTTTTCATTTGCCATGTGTCTTTGATATTTGTTAATTGAATTTATTCTATTTAAAAATTTTTTCATACTCAAATTTAATAATCTTTTATTCCATGACTTAGAAAAGCTAGAAGCCTTGCTTAGCTAAGATTGTATATATGCACACACACACACACACACACACACACACACACACACACATATACATAAACACACAATCTACATTCATTATTTTCTAACACTTTTGTAGTTTCAGTTTAAATTTTGGGGGGTTGGCATCAGTTTATTTTTCCAGTTTGCTATCCAGCTGACTTTTATACTCTTTATTAAATAAAGAGTTTACTCTTTATTTAAGAGTTTGTTTACTCCTACAAATTTGAAATGCCACCTCTGTGATATATTCAATAATCATTATTTTCTAGATTTTCTTAGTTGTAACATTAACACAATTTACATTATAAAATTTTCTGGATTCTTAACCTATGTAGTATTCATTTGCTAAAATACAGAGTGTCTGTGAAAGAATACACAACAAACTAGCAATCGTTGTTTCTCCTGCAAGGAGAACAGGAAATAGGGTAACTGGAGGAAATGGAGAAGAGAGGAGACTGACTTTCCACTGTATAGTCCTATGTGTATTTTGAGTCTTGTACTGTTTGCAAGTATAAACCTGTTCAGAAATCATTGCATTTAAATGATGCACAAGCATCAGACATATCCCCTTGTCGCCCCTGCCTGCTCCCCGGAGTGTCCTCTTACCCTTTAATCCCCACCATTGACCAGAATCCTCGGCCTCTCCTAGTCCCTGGGGCCTGAGGAAATATTCAGTCCCCTACAAGGAAAACTGCAGGACTGCTTAAGACCTCTTCTGACTCTTGATATGAAGAAAATGTGGAGTTGGCCTGGAGAGGCAGAGTGGAGAGCAATGGAAGTCACCGGCAGGACGCTCGACGGAAGAAACCCCCCTGGGATGCAAGTTCCCCGGCAGGAGATCCAGGGAGAGCTTTTGAGACTCATATGTTCATTATCTTTATCAGCACCAGTGATAAACTCTAAACAGTATTTCATAAGTATATTCTGTGGAATATCAATCTATCAGGATACTCTGTTTTCCCCTTTGTGGTCAATGAGGTTTGCAAAACCAGTAGTGTCTCCCCTTTGAAGAATGATGATACACATCAATATTTAAATGTCTGTGAAATTTTGCAATTAGGAAAACCTCTTTAATTTCTGTTTAAACTAGAATCTCTAAACTTATCTGACCACAGAATCATTCTTACCCACCTAGCTCTCCAGTCTGGTCAAGACCTACAGAAGCAGTGTAAATCGTAGCAACCAGAACAGACAAATGTTGAAATGGTGGAAAAGAAATGCCAATCTGAATTTATGCAAGGCTAAAATTTTAGACTATTTTGGCATTTTGACTACAGTAAATAAGGGCTGGATTATAAATAATCCAGCAAATAAAAATGTTGTAATGGGTGCTTTTGAAACTTGAAAATAACCCTGATGCACACCACTGATAATCATGTTTTTTTAACTCTTCATATGTTTACCAAATCCTGAGATAGCCAAAGTGGTCATCAGAGTGGTCATCAGTTCAGATCTAGTTAGCACAAATCTAACTAGGCAAGTCTAAACCGGTAACGTCGGCCTGAATTTACCAGTCCTGGAATAAGGATAACAAACTTCATTTTCTGATTTGTTTTTTTCTAGAATGTCTAAAGCATTGGTTAAAAATGGTAGATCTAAAGGGTAGGCTGGGAGAGTGTGGAAAGCAGGGAGGAGAAAGCAAGGAATGGGGACCCGGTCAGAAAACAGGGAGAGCGGTGTCTTGTGGTAGAGATGTCGCTGACTGTGCCTCAAGCGTCACTCAGCGCCCTCACGTGAAGGTTCGTCTGTCCAGGGAACGCGAGGCCGGGCTGTTCTCAGCGCTCAGAACCGACACTTGGATCTAGGTAGAAGTAGTGTGTTTATTAGTCTCAACGAGGCTCTTTGTGTCTGTTCTTGTGATGGAGGTGGCGAGAATGTTCATGTTCTCATCTTGTGTCCTGTAAAGGAGCGCGCTCAGATCTGGCTCGCGACTCAGCAACGTACTCGAATCACAGACACAAAACATGCGGATGCTCAGACCCCCACCCCTGGTCGGTGAAGCTGGGCTCTAACGGTGGGCGGTAGATGTTCCTATTCTGTAAACGTGCCCCAGATGACTTGAATATGCTCTGTCAAGGCTGAGCTGCAGCTGCAATGATCCAGTTGAGAATCTAGCAATACCTGTTGAGAATCTAGCAGCTCACTGAGAAGGGCGCAAAGGACATAAGCAAATCCAGTGCATTTCAGATCACTACACTGAGACTGCTCCTGGCTATTTTTGATTAAACACATAGTTCTGTAAGATTTTTAATTTCCAGGTCATATGATTTTAATATAAAACTATTTGGTGAATAGTCAGCAGTGATTCCAATTTTTTTTAAAGTAAGTGACTTTCTGGACTTCCCTGGTGGCTCAGACGGTAAAGCGTCTGCCTACAATGTGGGAGACCCAGGTTTAATCCCTGGGTTGGGAAGATCTCCTGGAGAAGGAAATGGCAACCTACTCCAGTACTCTTGTCTGGAAAATCCCATGGATGGAGGAACCTGGTAGGCTACAGTCCAAGGGGTCGCAAAGAGTCAGAGACGACTGAGTGACTTCACTTTCTTTCTTTTTGGAAAATTGCTAGCTTCATTATTTCTTTAGTTCTTTATTATTTCTGTCTGTGTTGGATCTTCATTGCTTCCTGGGCACTCCTCTCATTGCAGCGAGCAGGGGCCACTCTCCCTCTCGGTGCTCGGCTGGCTCATTGCAGGGGCCTTTCTTGTCTGTCTAGTCAAAGCTGTGGCTTTTCCAGTGGTCATGTATGTATGTGAGAGTTGGACTATAAAGAAAGCTGAACACCGAAGAATTGATGCTTTCGAACTGTGGTGTTGGAGAAGACTCTTGAGAGTCCCTTGGACTGCAAGGAGATCCAGCCAGTCCATCCTAAAGGAGATCAATCCTGGGTGTTCATTGGAAGGACTGATGCTGAAGCTGAAACTCCAATACTTTGGCCACCTGATGTGAAGAGCTGACTCATTTGAAAAGACCCTGATGCTGGGAAAGATTGAAGATGGAGGAGAAGGGGACGACAGAGGATGAGGTGGTTGGATGGCATCACCGACTCGATGGATATGAGTTTGAGCAAGTTCCAGGAGTTGGTGATGGACAGGGAAGGATGGCATACTGTAGTCTATGGGGTCGCAAAGAACTAGACATGACTGAGCTACTGAACAGCAATTTCCTTCTGGGTTTCCCTGGTGGCTCGGTGGTAAAGAATCCTCCTGCTAACGCAGGAGATGCAGGTTTGACTCCTGGGTCGGGAAGATCCCCTGGAGAGAAGGGCACGGCAACCCACTCCAGTACTCTTGCCTAGGAAATCCCGTGGACAGAGCAGGCTAGTGGGCTCCAGTCCATGGGGCTGCAGAAGAGTTGGACACAACTTAGTGAGTAAGCAACAGTAACAAAAGCTACTTCTAAATTCTTTTGTTGGTGGTGACATATTTGCTCTGAACTAGAGTCATTTCTTTATGACTAAGTTATCTTCTTACTTGGTAGCCTTTGTGGTTTTCTAATGTGCACTGTCATTGTGAATATTCATATTCTTGTGGAACATTCTCAGAACTGTATTTTTGAAAATTGTTGCTTTGTTTTTTCCTTCTAGGCTATTCTTTTGGAGAGCTCATTAAAATATGTTCAAAGTATTTTCCACTCAACTGTTTTAAGTGCTTTTCCATAACTTTTCATCTCGCTTTGTGATATTTCCTTGGTGAATTCATTATTACTATATTTTGATGTTTCCTTCTTTGATTTCTATTTAGAATCTGGTTCATGTTCTATTTTCAATTGATAGCTATATTTATATCAATTTGCAGATTTCATAGTAGATCAGAATCCACCTTCAATGCGGGAGACCTGGGTTGGATCCCTGGGTTGGGAAGATCCCCTGGAGAAGGGAAAGGCTCCCCACTCCAGTATTCTGACCTGGAGAATTCTATGAATTGCATGGGGTTGCAAAGAGTCGACATGACTGAACAACTTTCACTTTCATTTTCATTTCTTATATTCTCCTTCATTTCCATTTATTTATTTTCCCCAAGGACAAAAAAAACCCACTTATTTTAAAGTAATTTTCAGATTGTTCTGCTTTCTTTTATTGGGTTACAATAATCTGCTAATTTGTCTCCTTGTCTGTCTTTATGAATCATCATCATGTACAGTGGGAAAGTAATGTGCAGGCTCACCTTGATTACCTTTTTCTTTTCTTTTTCCTTCATATTGAATATTGAAACTTTCATTTCCAAATGAGGTCATATTCAAGGCTTGTTTTATTCACTTTGTGCCTAGAAGGTGTCTGCTTTCTCCTACTTCCCTCATTAAAAAGCTATATATATATATATATACATATATATATATATATATATGTATGTATGTATGTATGTATATAATATGCAATAGCCCATTATATTGTGGTATATATAGCATGGTGGTAATAGATTTTTCTTATGTTTTATGTTTTTTTCTTAAGTATCTCTTTTTTGCACACAGGAGAACCTTAGCCTGTTTCCAGTTACCAAGTGTTGAAGTTATGAATGGCTCCTGAACCTACCTGGGTCGCTTTGAGTTTTCATTTCCCACTGGAAATTCATTTCAGTTGTTGCCTCCTGCTTCCAGGCCCAGAGGCCAGCAGACTTTCATCATATGTACTGCTTTGTATTTTCTTCTTTTTCTGGACTACAGTGACATTTTACCTTTCTTAAAAAAAAAATGATTAAGGCTATGCCTTTTTCTATTATACTTTAAAATATTTTATGGATTATTGTTTGGAGCAGGAAGATATTGTGTGTGTGTGTGTGTCTGTGTGTGTGTGTGTGTGTGTGAGAAAAGTGCCCCATAGATATCTTACCTGGGCGTTGCTTCCTAATAATTTCATAGATTTTCTTACATATACAGATAGTAACCCTGTTGCTACCAAGTTATTATATTTTACTCAGTTGTCGTATTCTTTTACACATTGTCTGTTTAATTAGTTTTTATTGAAGTATGGTTGATTCACAATGTTGTGTTAATTGCTGCTGTTCAGCAAAGTCATTCAGTTATACATGTATATTCTTCTGTCTAATATGTTCTTTTCCACTATGGTTTATCATGGGATACTGAATGTAGTTCCCTTTGCTATGCAGTGGGATCTTGTTGTTTATTTGTTCGGTATGTAAAAGGTTGTATCTGCTACCTCTAACCTCCCACTCCATCCCGCCCTGACCTTCTCCCCCGTGGCAAACACCAGGCTGCTCTCTATGTCCATGCTTCGGATTCTGTTTCGTAGATAGAAGTAATGCCATGGAAGATAAGAGGCTTACAACATTTCTGTTAAGCTGGAGAATCCTAGAGAAAGAGTAGTCTGTAGGAAAATCCTGGCCACACTGTCCTCTGGCAGCCTCCGTGCCGCTAGCCAGTCCTGGAAAGCTGCAATATGTCATCTTGGTGGTCAGCAGAAAGCAATGGAATAGGCAGCTGTGGACACAGAGGCGTTGCTGCAAGACTGAAGAGAGTTCACTCTCCTTCGGGGAATGGAGGCTCCTTTTCCCGTGATTCACACATCATACAGAAGCCCTTGGCTCCCTGGACTTCCTTTGTTGTTTTTCAGTTGCTAACTTGTGTCCAACACTTTGTGACCCCATGGACTGCAGCACACCAGGCTTCTCTGTCCTTCACCAACTCCCGGGATTTACTCAAACTCATGTCCATCAAGTCGGTGATGCCATCCAACCATCTCATCTTCTGTCACCCCCTTCTCCTCCCGCCCTCAATCTTTCCCAGCATCAGGGTCTTTTCCAATGAGTCAGCTCTTCCCATCAAGTGGCCAAAGTATTGGAGCTTCAGCTTCAGCATCAGTCCTTCCAATGAACACCCAGGACTGATCCCCTTCAGGACTGACTAGTTTGATCTCCTTGCAGTCCAAGGGACTCTCAAGAGTCTTCTCCAACACCACAGTTCAAAAGCATCAATTCTTCGGTGCTCAGCCTTCTGTATGGTCCAGCTCTCACATCCATACATGACTACTGGAAAAGCCATAGCTTTGACTAGATGGACCTTTGTTGGTAAAGTGATGTCTCTGGTTTTTAATACACTGTCTAGGTTTATTATAGCTTTTCTTCCAAGGAGCAAGCATCTTTTAATTTCATGGGCTTCCTATTTGGTATTATTAATATAAAATCTTATCTGCTTATTCTGATAGAAATTCTTAGTAGTGAAGAAATGTATGGGGCATTGGATGTTCTCGTATTTTTTTTTTCCTTTTTTCTCTGTGTAGAAATCTACTCCATGATATCTTTTCCAATCTGAGCCTTCCCAGTGACAGTTCCTCTCTTTGTGATTTAGAGTTTTTGTTTTAAACCCTCATTCTAACAGGCCAGTTAAAATTTTATGCTTTCGGTAGGCATGTGCTGTGCTTAGCCGTACAGTTGTGTCTGACTATTTGCAACCCCATGCACTGTAACCCACCAGGCTCCTCCATCCATGGGATTCTCCAGGCAAGAATACTGAAGTGGGTTGCCATGCCCTCCTCCAGGGAACCTTCCCAACCCAGGGATTGAACCCAGGCCTCCCACATTGCAGGTGGATTCTTTACCATCTGGACACCAGGGAAGCCCAAGTATACTGAAGTGGGCAGCCTGTCCCTTCTCCAGGGGATCTTCCCGACCCAGGATTCACCCTGGGGTTGTAGGCGGATTCTTTACCAGCTGAGCCACCAGGGAAGCCCTCAATAGGTATGGTTTTCCTATAGTTTTCTTATTGAAATAGCAGACAGCCTCGATAAGGTGTGCAAAGAGTTATCATATTCCAGCACTTTACAGTTTTCCATAGCTTCATCATCTTTACTTCATTATGAGATCCGGAAATGAGATCAGGAAAATTGGCCCTGGATTTCATTATGAACTTTACTCTCCACTTCAGTGTTTCATTTTCTCTTTAAATATGCTTTTATTTTCTCCTCCAGACTCAGAGGAAGGGTTCATTTCCTGAAATAAACTACTCTGTGTCGTGGATTTTTTTGTGACTTCCATGAAAACATTAGATTCAGACGCTATCCTTCTGCCTTGGAGGTCCTTCTCCTGTGCCTTCAAAATGTTGTGGGCCCTGCCTGCTCTTTATAAAACATTTTCTCTCACTTTTATTTAATCACCAAACTTTTGAATTAAAAGCTCACATCTTCATGTTTTCACCACTCTTTCTCTTTTTAAACTGCTGTAATCTCCCTTCTATCTCAAAATTGTTTCCTTCACAGTTGGCAGTGAACCAGTAACTCAATTTCACAGACTGTTCTTGGCTTGAACCTCTTGGAGGCTTAAACTGGAGTCCTGCTTTCCTTGAATGTGCGGATCTGTAGCATTCATTAATCTAATGCAAATATTTTAGGTGTTTTACATATAACTCATCTTGTCATCACCATACTCAATGAAGTGGTATCATGATTGCCCTTATTCTACTGATGAGGAAACTGAGGGCTGGAGAAGGTAAGGATTTGTCTTAAAAGTCCTATTCAAATGTCCTGGTTCTTTGCTTTCTCTTTTCTACTTACTTTCTGGCTTCTGCTTTGTTGGCTTCTTTTCCATCACCTTCCAGTGAGCATTCCGTTATTCGCAACAGCTGTTTGTCCTCATTTTCTCTCTCTGCTCACTTGCCTTCAGTAAAATGGTCCTGTTTTATTAATAAAATTGTCATCTTTTTGACGATCAATTCTTGTTACGCTTGTAACAGACTTTGTTCATTCTGGATTCAAAGAGAAACGACCAGTTAGATGTGGGCCCACATCTAACTGGTTGTTTCTCTTTCCTTCTATATTGTTTGTATTCCATCTTTTAAAATCCAGCCTTTTCTGATCTCCCCTTTCTTTTCTGGATCCCTATAACTTTTATTGTCCACAACAGTCAGTTTGGTAATAAATGACCTATTGCATTCTGTTTGTTTCTTATACGCATGTCTTGCCTTTTTAGCTATTTAGGAAATGGGGCTCTTCCTTTTAATTACCTTATATTGTCTTTCTGTTGTTAGTATTTGGCATGTAACATACTGGTGACTACATGATAGATATTTTATCAGCTAAGGCTCCAAACAAGAGAAAACAACTGTGACTAATAATATGCGTGTCATGTTGCTTCCGTCATGTCTGACTCTTTGCAGCCCCATGGACGGCAGCCCACCAGGCCCCTCTGTCCAAGGGATTCTCCAGATAAGAATACTGGAGTGGGTTGCCATGTCCTTCTCTAGGGAATCTTCCTGACAAAAGGATTGAACCCTCATCTCTTTGTCTCCTGAATTGACAGGGGAATTCTTTACCACTAGTGCCATATGGGGAAACTGACTAAAAGCAAACTTGTGGCAAGGATTTGGGAAGCTCTTGGAGTGTACAGGAGCTAGAGTGTCCTCCAGCCGGTGATCAGAATGTTGAGGCTGCTCTGGGTGGGGCTCTGACCATGTTCCAGCTCTTGACCATCTGCTGAAGATGCAATGAGAGGAAAGAGCATCTGAATGTCTAGCTGAATTCTCATGCTCCTCCACTTTAATTAAAGTCTAGCCAGCCTAGTCAGTTCAGTCTAGTCAATTCAGTCGCTCAGTCATATCTGACTCTTTGCAACCCCATGGACTGCAGCACTCCATGCCTCCCTTTCCATCACCAACTCCCGGATCTTGCTCAAACTCATATCCATTGAGTCGGTAATGCCATCCAACCATCTCATCCTCTGTCATCCCCGTCTCCTCTCGCCTTCAGTCTTTCTAGCATCAGGGTCTTTTCCAATGAGTCAGTTCTTCGCATCAGATGGCCAAAGTATTGGAGTTCTAGCTTAAACATCAGTTCTTCCAATGAATATTCAGGGCCGATTTCCTTTAGGATTGACTGGTTTGATAAGGTGTAATTCCTAACTCATTCCTAAATCATATTGCTACTAGGAAAGGAAGACTTATATTGGGAAACAACCTCCCCTCAAGTTTATAGTAGGTACTGAATAAACATTTATTGAATGAATGTGTTAATAACCTTGTGACATTAACGCCATATTCGATTTAGTTTTGCAAAAATAGCACGGCTTATTTGCATTTATTCTTTCTGATTGGAGCCGAGTCGACATGTATGTGGTGTATAGGGGCTGAAGAAATTCAGGGGCAGACAGCCATGGAGGTCAGGTATTTTGTGAGGATAAACTGAGAAACTGCAAAGAAAACAGGCCCCTCATTTAGACATTTAGATTCTAGGCTGTTTACTGAGAGAAAAGATAGAATATTTGGTCATAAGTCATTTGAATTATACTTTAATCTGCATCTGCAGTTTAGGAAGAAGAAGCTATATAATATAGAAATTGGTTTCAAGGTCTGAATAGTAAATTGAAAGGATATCTAACTTTTCTTGCAAGCAGTTCTCTTAACTGTTAACCAGACAACTTCACCCCTTTGCTCTTCTGATTCCCTGTAAGTGAAAGAAGGGATTTAAAAAATCAAAATTAAAGCCCCATCAGTTAAAAAGCCTACCCTTTGTCATTCATATTTTGATGTAGTTTTAAGGTAATCCATGATTAATTATCACTTACAGGAACATGATGAAATGAATATCTTTACTGCTTGCTTACTTGGAAACACCAAATGACTCTTCAAATACATCCCTCATAGACTTATTCCTCACTGACATCAGTCCTGAGATGTTCGTGTGAATTCTTGCCCTTGTCTGCATTTAGCCAGACTCTTTCCCAGCCCCCAGTCACACTAGTCTTTGGACAGTGCAAGTCCTTTTCTTTTGCTTGTCTAGTGGGATCTTCAGCAGTGACAAAACCTATAGTTCTCTCTGATTTGTTACAAACCCTTCATGGCCTCATCTGAGGTAGATTTCTGCCCCTTTTCTGACTGTACTTCTATTAACATTCTATTTTTGAGTTCATTGGGCCCAAATCTTTAGACCTGGTTGCTGGACTTGCTCTTCTTTCTTTAAAGAGATATAGCTGACCTTTACATGATTTCACAGATATATATCATGCTGGAGTTAGTGCCTACCTGTATGTCCTCTATATTGGACTTATGTTTATGGAATAACTTAGGGATGTTTGGCCCTGACTAAACATTCACATCAGGGCTTTTTAAAGTTCAAAAACTCGCATAGTTTACAGATTCACCCAGATTAGGTGATGATACATAATCAAATCAGGTGTTTTTATATAGATGATATTCTTGTCCCGGGGATAAAGCCATGCAGTGTAGGTAAAATTTCACTAAGGTACATAATGTTACAAAGAACGAACTATTAAAATGAAGAGACTTCAGTGTCCTTGTAGTGAGTTATGAAGCTTTATGGATATTGTACTTTCTCCCTCCCCCATTTCTAAACTCCTGCTATTGTGTATAATTATGCAGATGGTGATTACAGCCATGAAATTAAAAGATACTTACTCCTTGGAAGGAAAGTTATGACCAACTTAGACAGCATATTAAAAAGCAGAGACATCACTTTGCCAACAAAGGTCCATCTGGTCAAGGCTATGGTTTTTCCAATGGTCATGTCCGGATGTGAGAGTTGGACTGTGAAGAAAGCTGAGCACCGAAGAATTGATGCTTTTGAACTGTGGTGCTGGAGAAGACTCTTGAGAGTCCCTTGGACTGCAAGGAGATCCAACCAGTCCATCCTGAAGGAGGTAAGTCCTGGATGTTCATTGGAAGGACTGATGCTGAGGCTGAAACTCCAATACTTTGGCCACCTCATGCGAAGAGTTGACTCATTGGAAAAGGCACTGATGCTGGGAGGGATTGGGAGCAGGAGGAGAAGGGGACGACAGAAGATGAGATGGCTGGATGGCATCACCGACTCGATGGACATGAGTTTGAGTAAACTCCGGGAGCTGGTGATGCACAGGGAGACCTGGCGTGCTGCGATTCATGGGGTCGCAAGGAGTCGGACACGACTGAGCGACTGACCTGAACTGAACTGACCTGATGCAGGTTTTGCCCTGTGCTTCCCTAGGGAGTACCATTCATGTTGTGATCTCAGTAATGGGTGCCACCTGGATTTACACAATGCACAACTCGAGACTCACGCAATGTTCCAGCTCCCCACACCTGTGTAAACACAAGAAGCTTCATCCATTTATAAAACCTCGAATGTACCAAGTAATCTTTCTGTGTCTTTTCACTTTGGTTACCTTTGCTTTGTCTGTCCTTACTTCATCTTTCTGGCACGCTGCTACTCTTTCTTTAACATACATTTAAAGTCTATGATTCATCAAGCTAAGGATGACAATTGTAATATAAATATTATGCATTAATGGATACTTGTCATTCTTTAAAATTCTGTTATCACTATTATACTTAACATGCTCTCTTGCACATTGGAGTTTGCTGTTCTTGAATACTGAGGATCATACCTTAGATATCTTTGTAAGCTTACCAGTCATCATGATGGCTACACGAGTAGTCATATCACAAAATTTGCTGAATAACTGGTTCAACAAAAGTAGGATGGATGCATTTTCAGATCTATTTTTGTAACAACCACTATGGTACAAGTCCTAGCTTAGAGAAGACAGTGGGGCAAGTGATGCAGCTGTTTAACTGTCTGCTTGGCTTTTGTCCTGTGTAGTGATTTGTTTTAAAGTATCCTTTTTATCTAGAAGAATAAAGGTGTGCCTCCTGCATTAACAGGCAGGTTCTTTACCACTGAACTACCAGGGAAGCCCTTAAATTATATATAGTAGGATTAAAAAATATCAGTGAATACATATTAGTGAAGATAAAATCAAGACAGGAAATGTACCAGGGATACAGTTAATTAAGCAATCCATATCACAGAGATGCTATATATTTGATAGGAAGTGCGATACAAAAATGGTTCTGAGCTCCCCTCTAAAAACACAACACAAAACAAAGAGAAACAAGCCTGGTAGCAAATCTTGCAGTGTTTGTGGGTTCAACATGTACTGACAAGACCACTTTCATTTGGCTTTTGGGTAGTGTCATACTTGAGGATGTTTCTACCCTGAGTCTTACCCAGTAAGACAGCAAGTGATATGATGGGCAAATTTTCAACTGAACACAATGGTAAAAGAACTGATTTTGTCGCTTTTCATTATTCCCCCAAATAACTGGATAGAATGAAGAATTATTTTTAAGTAGCTAAAGCAGTGTGTTATAGGTATAGCGCTATGATGCTTTTGCTGGATGCAAAATAAAATCTAGCATACCTGGAAGGGTGTATAAATTATACATTATTTTAGCAATCACTCAATGATATTATGGCTCACAGCCAAACAGAGAGTAAACCTTGTCCATTAAGGTTGATTCACACATAGTGTTGGTCTTCCTGGGTGGCTCAGCTGGTCAAGAAACCACCTGCAATGCGGGAGACCTGGCTTCAACCCCTGGGTTGGGAAGATCCCCTGGAGGAGAGGATGGCTACCCAGTCCCATATTCTGGCCCAGAGAATTCCAGGGACTGTGTAGTCCATGGGGTCCCAAAGAGTTGGACATGACTGAGCGACTTTCACTTTCACACATTGTATTATCAATGGAAAAGAATATAAAGTGGATGTGCTTTTGTCAAAAATCAGACATGTACTTATTTAATTTATGCTAAGATACATGTCTGAGTGGATGGTCATCCCGTCACTGCATGGACATTGGCCCAGGTTTAAACTAGATTCTGGGACTATTTTAACATGTCGGAGAATGGCTGCCATTAGTCTTCTGATTTTTATCCCAGAAACAGTTAAGATAATTTCAACTGTTAAACTTTCAAAGGCAAACTCAGAAAACACTACCCAGTCATAAATAATTGAAAACGAAGTAGCTAACTTTATTTATTATAGCTTCTTGGTGATTCTTTCAAGTTGAGTTAGATTTAAAATATACTTTTCATTTCTAATTCAGACCTGTCATATTAAGTTATTGGATATATACCTACTATTTGTTAGAAGCTACCCACCCCAAATACTAATTTTTGACTTTTCTGTACCTGGTTTTAGAGCTGTTTCATAAAATTTTTTTTTGCAGTAATTAAGTGGTAAAAACTAATATGAGGTTATTTCTACCTAGTTCAAATAATAAATCCATGTCATTAGTGTGTAGGATCTTATTATATTCTCTGTAGCAGGTGGTGGGGAGACAGATCATCAGAAAGTATTATTAAGCCAATAAGGTGCCAGTTAAAAGTAAAGGCGAGTCCAGTATAATATTGCTGACCGAGCGTGGGCATTTGTCCTCCATCTATTAAGATTCTTACAACAAGAGATGCAGATTGGGGTGGGGAGAACCCTATAGCAATTGTTCCAGGAAAAATTTGTAATTATGACCAATTTCCTGCTCCTCCTTGCCAAAAAACTTGGGAATGAATACTGATCCTTATGAAACACTTGGGGGCCAAGTGGCAGACTTTTAGGGGAAATTTTCTTTAAATTTCTAACTGAGAACTTAAGACCCAGACTACCAAGGAGAAATCCCAAGTAGTTTTACAAAATGAAGGAAAGGATGATCTATTTATTAATAAACATGATCAAATTGCTCCCCATCCCCCCAAAAAGAACTTCCCTAAGAACCCGGGTGGCTAAGATTTATAGGAGCTGTTTTAAAAAATAGAATATTTCTTCTTGTTTACGAAAGCTACTTGCAGAAGTTCATCGTTGTCAACTAGTAGGATAGATGAGTTTCCTTTATGTATTTAAACAAAAAAAGTGGTATATATTGCAGAACACTTGTAATTGCTTGGGATTTTTAAATTCATGGGGTATGAAACCTGCACTTATTTGACTATCTGAGGCTGAGTATTGCACATTCCAAAAGAGAGTCCTTGGTTTAAGGTGCAATATGATGAGTGGTATTCTCCAGCAGTATGTAGTAATAATCATTGTTTGTGAAGACTATCTTCTGTTCTAATTTGTTTCTGTTGTTCAGCCTCAAAGTTGTGTCCAACTTTGCAACTCCAAGGACTGCAGCGTGCCAGCTTTGCTGTCCCTAACCATCTCCTGGAGTTTGCTCAAGTTCACGTCCATTAAATCTGTGATGCCATCCAATCATCTCATCCTCTGTCGCCCTCTTGTTCTTCTGCCTTCAATCTTTCCCAGCATCAGCATCTTCTCCGATGAGCCAGCTGTTTGCTGACTGTTCCAGCAGATGGTGAAAAATATCAGAGCAGAGGATATTAGCAAATAAGACATGTCAACAAATCTGAAAGGAGGTATTTGGAAACAAGTTGATGGATGATATATATTCTAATATCTATCTAAGTTGTATTGAGGAGGTAGGAGCTGATTGAATTAGTGAAAGTTTCATGGAGCTCGAGCTGAGAGTTAGCAAGTCATAGGAGTGGGAGGGAGGAGGAGCTGAAACTAGGAGAATTATTCTGAGTCTGTCTGTGGAACAGAGGAAAGCCACATCAGCTACACAGAATAATATCTGTATTCTTTGTTAAAAGTATTTTAAATTGTTATAAGATACACATAGCATAAAATTTACCATTTTAAGTGTACAGTTCAGTGATATTAAGCAATTCACATTGCTCTGCAAATATCACCACTATCTACCTCCAGAACTTTTCAGCCTTCACCACTGAAACCCTTTACCTGCTGAACAGACTCTCCCCATTCTTCCCTCACCTCAGTTCCTGGTAACCATATTCTGATTTCCATATGTTTGCCTTTGAGCACTGTAGGTACTCTTGTGAGTCGAACCATGTATTATTTGTGTTTGTGTAATTTTGGCTTTCTTTTGCTTAAAATCATGTCTTGAAGGTTCACTTCTGTTGCAGCATATATTATAATTTCCTTCCGTTTTAAGGCAAAACAATATTCAGTTCAGTTCAGTCACTCAGTCGTGTCCAACTCTTTGTGACCCCATGGACTGCAGCATGCCAGGCTTCCCTGTCCATCACCAACTCCCGGAATTTACTCTAACTCATGTCTATTGGGTCAGCAGGGCCATCCAACCATCACACCCTCTGTCATCCCCTCCTCCTCCCGCCTTCAATCTTTCTGAACAACAGGATTTCTTCAAATGAATCACTGCCTCACATCTGGTGGCCAAAGTACTGGAGTTTCAGCTTTGACATCAGTCCTTCCAGTGAATATTCAGGACTGATTTCCTTTAGGATGGACTGGTTGGATCTCCTTAAAGTTCAATGGATTCTCAAGAGTCTTCTCCAACACCACAGTTCAAAAGTATCAATTCTTCAGCACTCAGCTTTCTTTATAGTCCAACGCTCATATCCATACATGACTACTGGAAAAAACATAGCTTTGACTAGATGGACCTTTGTCGGCAGAGTAATGTCTCTGCTTTTTAATATGCTGTTTAGGTTGGTCATAACTTTTCTTCCAAGGAGTAAGTGTCTTTTAATTGCATGGCTGCAATCACCATCTGCAGTGATTCTGGAGCCCCCCAAAATAAAGTCTGTCACTGTTTCCATTGTTTCCCCATCTATTTGCCATGAAGTGATGGGACCAGATGCCATGATCTTAGTTTTCTGAATGTTAAGTTTTAAGCCAACATTTTCACTCTCCTCTTTCAGTTTCATCAAGAGGCTCTTTAGTTCTTCACTTTCTGCCAGAAGGGTGGTGTCATCTGCATATCTGAGGCTATTGATATTTCTCCCGGGAATCTTGGTTCCAGCTTGTGATTCATCCAGCCCAGCGTTTCTCATTATGTACTCTGCATATAAGTTAAATAAGCAGGGTGACAATATACAGCCTTGACATACTCCTTTTCCTATTTGGAACCAGTCTGTTGTTCCATGTCCAGTTCTAACTGTTGCTTCCGACCTGCATACAGATTTCTCAAGAGGCAGGTTAGGTGGTCTGGTATTCCCATCTCTTTCAGAATTTTCCGCAGTTTATTGTGATCCACACAGTCAAAGGCTTTGGCATAGTTAATAAAGCGGAAAGAGATGTTTTCCTGAAACTCTCTTGCTTTTTCGATGATCCAGCAGATGTTGGCAATTTGACCTCTGGTTCCTCTGCCTTTTCTAAAACAAGCTTGAACATCTGGAATTTCGTGGTTCATGTATTGCTGAAGCCTGTCTTGGAGACTTTTGAGCATTACTTTACTAGCATATGAGATGAGTGCAATTGTGTGGTAGTTTGAGCATTCTTTGGCATTGCCTTTCTTTGGGATTGGAATGAAAACTGACCTTTTCCAGTCCCTGTGGCCACTGCTGAGTTTTCCCAATTTGCTGGCATATTGAGTGCAGGACTTTCACAGCATCATCTTTGAGGATTTGAAATAGCTCAACTAGAATTCCATCACCTCCACTAGTTTTGTTCATAGTGATGCTTTGTATGGCCCACTTGACCTCACATTCTAGGATGTCTGACTCTAGGTGAGTGATCACACCATTGTGATTATCTGGGTTATGAAGATCTTTTTTGTACAGTTCTTCCATGTATTCTTGCCCCCTCTTCCTAATATCATCTGCTTCTGTTAGGTCCATACCATTTCTGTCCTTTATTGAACCCATCTTTGCATGAAATCTTCCCCTGGCATCTCTAATTTTCTTGAAGAGATCTCTAGTCTTTCCCATTCTATTGTTTTCCTCTATTTCTTTGCAATGATCACTAAGGAAGGCTTTCTTATCTCTCCTTGCTATTCTTTGGAACTCTGCATTCAAATGGGAATATCTTTCCTTTTCCCCTTTGATTTTCACTTCTCTTCTTTTCACAGCTATTTGTAAGGCTTCCTCAGACAGCCATTTTGCTTTTTTGTATTTCTTTTTCTTGGGGATGGTCTTGATCCCTGTCTCCTGTACAATGTCACAAACCTCCGTCCATAGTTCCTCAGGCACTCTGTCTATCAGATGTAGTCCCTTAAATCTATTTCTCACTTCCACTATGTAGTTGTAAGGGATTTGATTTAGGTCATACCTGAATGGTCTAGTGGTTTTCTCTACTTTCTTCAATTTAAGTCTGAGTTTGGCAAGAAGGAGTTCGTGATCTGAGCCACAGTCAGCTCCCAGTCTTGTTTTTGCTGACTCTATAGAGCTTCTCCATCTTTGACTGCAAAGAATATAATCAATCTGATTTCAGTGTTGATCATCTGTGATGTCCATGTGCAGAGTCTTCTCTTGTGTTGTTGGAAGAAGATGTTTGCTATGATCAGTGCATTCTCTTGACAAAACTCTATTAACCTTTGCCCTGCTTCATTCTGTACTCCAAGGCCAAATTTTCCTGTTACTCCAGATGTTTCTTGACTTCCTACTTTTGCATTCCAGTCCCCTATAATGAAAAGAATATCTTTTTTTTGGGGTTTTTGTTCTAGAAGGTCTTGTAAGTCTTCACAGAACTGTTAAACTTCAGCTTCTTCAGAATTACTGGTTGTGGCATAGACTTGGATTACCGTGTTATTGAATGGTTTGCCTTGAAAATGAACAAAGATCTTTCTGTCGTTTTTGAGATTGCATCCAAGTATTGCATTTTGGACTCTTTTGTTGACTATGATGGCTACTCCATTTCTTCTAAGGGATTCTTGCCTGCAGTTGTAGATATAATGCTCATCTGAGTTAAATTCACCCTTTCTAGTCCAATTTCCTTGCTGATTCCTAAAATGTTGATGTTCACTCTTGCCATCTCCTATTTGACCACTTACCTTTTGCATTGATTCATGGACCTAACATTCCAGGTACCTATGCAATATTGCTCTTTACATCACTGGACCTTGCTTCCATCACCAGTCACATCCACAACTGGATGTTGTTTTTGCTTTGGCTCCATCTCTTCGTTCTTTCTGGAGTTATTTCTCCACTCTTCTCCAATAGCATATTGGGCACCTACTGACCTGGGGAGTTCATCTTTCAGTGTCCTATCTTTTTGCCAATTCATGCTGTTCATGGGGTTCTAAAGGCAAGAATCCTGACATGGATCCATGTGACTAGATGGGTTATGATATGGACCACATAGTTAGACATGGACCACAGCCTGTCTAACTCAATGAAACTATGAGCCATGCCATGTAGGGCCACCCAAGACAGACAGGTCACGGTGGAGATTTCTGACAAAATGTGGCCCACTGGAGAAGGGAATGGCTAACCACTTCAGGATTCTTGCCTTGAGAACCCCATGAACAGTATGGAAACAATATTGCATTGTATATATTTACATATATAAAAAATATATATATATATGCATACATACATGCATACATTGTTCATTCATTTATCTGTCCATGAATTTTTGGGTAGCTTCCATCTTTTGGCTATTGTGAATGATTCTGCTTTGATCATGGGTATACAAGTATCCATTTGAGATCCTGCTCTCAATCCTTTGGGGAACATACCAAGAAGTGGCATTGATGCATAATATGGTAATTCTATTCTTAACTTTTTGAGGAAACACCATACTGTTTTCTACACTTGCACCATTTCATATATCTACCAGCATTTCAAAGGTGTTTCACTTTCTCTGCAACCTTGCTCACAGTTGTTATTTTCTGGTTTTATTTTTATATTTTGATAGTAGCCATCCCAAAGGGTGTGAGGTAGTATTTCATTATGGTTTTGATTTGCGTTTCAAATAGATGGGGAAACAGTGGAAGCAGTGACAGACTTTATTTTTGGGGGCTCCAAAATTACTGCAGATGGTGACTGCAGTCATGAAATTAAAAGACGCTTACTCCTTGGAAGGAAAGTTATGACCAACCTAGATAGCATATTGAAAAGCAGAGATATTACTTTGCTGACAAAGGTCTGTCTAGTCAAGGCCATGGTTTTCCAGTGGTCATGTATGGGTGTGAGAGTTGGACTGTGAAGAAAGCTGAGCACCGAAAAATTGATGCTTTTGAACTGTGGTGTTGGAGAAGACTCTTGAGAGTCCCTTGGACTGCAAGGAGATCCAACCAGTCCATCCTAAAGGAGATCAGTCCTGGGTGTTCATTGGAAGGACTGATGCTGAAGCTGAAACGCCAGTATTTTGGCCACCTCATGCGAAGAGTTGACTCAGTGGAAAAGACCCTGGTGCTGGGAGGGATTGGGGGCAGGAGGAGAAGGGGACGACAGAAGATGAGATGGTTGGATGGCATCACCGACTCGATGCACATGAGTTTGGGTGAACTCTGGGAGTTGGTGATGGACAGGGAGGCCTGGCGTGCTGAGATTCATGGGGTCGCAAGGAGTTGGACACGACTGAGCGACTGAACTGACTGAAAGATTAGGAATATCAAGGAATTTCTATGTGCTTATTGGTCACTTATGTATTTTCTTTGGAGAAACGTCTAGTAAAGTTATTTCCTCATTTTTTACTTGGGGTTTTTATTGTTGTTGAGTTATAAGAGGTTTTTTGTTTTTTTTTTAATGTTTTCCAAATAGTAAACCTTTATCAGACATTTGATTTGCAAATGTGTTCTCCCATTCTGTGAGTTGCTGTTTTATTCTGTTAACTTTGTCCTTTGATGCAAAGAAGTTTTTAATTTTGATTTAGTCCAGTTTATCTACTTTTTTTCTTTTAATCCCTGCACTTTGGTATTATATCCAAGAAATCATTTAAAAACTGCATTATTCATTTTTAATGGTTAAGCAAAGAACAGATGTTCACAATTTAAGTTGTTCCAGACAATAGCAAAGAGAAAGCACTTCCAAACTGCTTACATGAGGTTTGAATAATCCTGATACCAAAATAGGAAAAAAAAAAATTACAAAAAAGGAAAATTATAGGTCTATTTCACTTATTATTAGCAGTACAAAGAAAGTATTTGCAAATGAAATGCAATAGTGTTTAAAATGGATGTACATTCCAGCCAACTTGGGTTTATCCCAGTGTATCAGATGGCTTAATGTTAGAAAAATCTGTAAATATAAATAACCTCTTAATAGATGAAAATTAAAAAATTAATGGAATCAATTAAAAAAATTCAGAGGAAACATTAGATCATACTAGTTCAGTCCAGTCACTCAGTTGTGTCCGACTCTTTGCAACCCCATTGACTGCAGCATGGCAGGCTTCCCTGTCTATCACCATCTCCCAGAGCATGCTCAAACTCATGTCCATCGAGTCGATGATGTCATCCAACCAATTCATCTGCTGTTGTCCCCTTCTCCTCCTGCCTTCAATCTTTCCCAGCATCAGGGTCTTTTCCAAGGAGTCAGTTCTTCCCATCAGGTGGACAATGTATTGGAGTTTCAGCTTCAGCATCAGTCCTTCCAATGAATATTCAACGCTGATTTCCTTTAGGATTGACTGGTTTGATTTCCTTGAAGTCTAAGGGACTCTCAGGAGTCTTCTCCAACACCACAGTTCAAAAGCATCAATTCTTCAGCACTCAACTTTCTTTATGATCCAGCTCTCATATTCATACATGACTACTGCTTTGACTAGATGGACTTCTGTTGACAAAGTAATGTCTCTACTTTTTAATATGCTGTCGAGGTTGGTCATGGCTTTTCTTCCAAGGAGCATGCGTTTGCTAATCTCATGGCTGCAGTCATCATCTGCAGTCATTTTGGAGCCCAAGAAAACAGTCTGTCACTGTTTCCATTGTTTCCCCATCTATTTGCAGTAAAGTTATGGGACAGGATGCCATGATCTTCATTTTTTGAATGTTCAGCTTTAAGCCAGCTTTCTCACTCTCCCCTTTCACTTTCATCAAGAACCCTTTAGTTCCTCTGTTGTCTTTCATAAAGGTGGTGGCATCTTCATATCTGAGGTTATATGAATAACCTCCCAGCAATCCAGATTCAAGCTTGAGCTTCATCCTCCCAGCATTTCACATGATGTATTGTGTGTATAAGTTAAATAAGCAGGGTGAAAACATACAGCCTTGATGTACTCCTTTCCCAATTTGGAACCAGTCCGTTTTCCCATGCCCAGTTCTAACTGTTGCTTCTTGACCTGCCTACAGATTTCTCAGGAGGCAGGTCAGGTGGTTTGGTATTCCCATCTCTTTAAGAGTTTTCCATAGTTTATTGTGATCCACACAGTCAAAAGCTTTGGTGTAGTCAATAAAGCAGAAGTAGATGTTGGTGACTACAGCCATGAAATAAAAAGACACTTACTCCTTGGAAGGAAAGTTATGACCAACCTAGACAGCGTATTAAAAACCAGAGACATTACTTTGCCAACAGAGGTCTTTATAGTCAAGGCAATGGTTTTTCCAGTAGTCATGTATGGATGTAAGATTTGGACTATAAAGAAAGCTGAGTGCTGAAGAATTGATGCTTTTGAACTGTGGTGTTGGAGAAGACTCTTGAGAGTCCCTTGGATTGCAAGGAGATCCAACCAGTGCATCCTAAAACAAATCAGTCCTGAATATTCATTGGAAGTACCGATGTTGAAGCTGAAACTCCAATACTCTGGCCACCTGATGCGAGGAACTGACTGATTGGAAAAAACCCTGATGCTGGGAAAGATTGAAGGCGGGAGGAGAAAGAGATGACAGAGGATGAGATGGTTGAATGGCATCACTGACTCAATGGACCAGAGTTTGAGTAAACTCCAGGAGTTGGTGATGGACAGGGAGGCCTGGCATGCTGCAGTCCATGGGGTCGTAAAGAGTCGGACACCACTGAGTGACTGAACTGAACTGAACTAAGATGTTTTTCTCAAACTCCCTTGCTTTTTGTATGATCCAATGGATGTTAGCAATTTGATCTCTGGTTCTACTGCCTTTTCTAAATCCAGCTTGAATATATGGAAGTTCTCAATTCATGCACTGTTGAAGCCTCACTTGGAGAATTTTGAGCATTACTTTGCTAGCTTGTGAGATGAGTGCAATTGTGTGGTAGTTTGGACATTCTTTGGCATTGCCTATCTTTAAGATTGGATGGAAACTGATCTTTTCCAGTCCTGTGGCCACTGCTGAATTTTCCCAATTTGCAGGCATATTGAGTGCAGCAATTTCACAGCATCATCTTTTAGGGTTTGAAATAGCTCAGCTGAAATTCTATCACCTCCACTAGCTTTGTTAGTAGTGATGCTTCCTAAGACCCACTTGACTTTGCATTCTGGGATGTCTGGCTCTAGGTGAGTGATCACACCATAATGGTTATCTGAGTCATGAAGATCTTTTTTGTATACTTCTATACAGCAGAGGGTGAGATGGCTGGATGGCATCACCAACTTGATACACATGAGTTTGGGTAAATTCCGGGAGTTGGTGATGGACAGGGAGGCCTGGCATGCTGCGATTTATGGGATCGCAAAGAGTCGGACATGACTGAGCGACTGAACTGAACTGAACTGATACCAAGAGTATCGGAGAAGCCAATGGCAACCCACTCCAGTATTCTTGCCTGGAAAATCCCATGGACGGAGGAGCCTGGTGGGCTGCAGTCCACGGGGTCACTATGAGTCGGACACTACTGAGGGACTTCACTTTCACTTTTCACTTTTATGCATTGGAGATGGAAATGGCAACCCACTCCAGTGTTCTTGCCTGGAGAATCCCAGGGATGGCGGAGCCTGGTGGGCTGCCGTCTATGGGGTCACACAGAGTCAGACACGACTGAAGTGACTTAGCAGCAGCAGCAGCATACTAAGAGTATAGCGTTTTTTTTTTATAATTCTTTTTTATTATTATTTTTTCATGTTAAACCATTAACGTTAAACCAAGAATATATATATTCGTGCCACCTCATCTTAGTCTCTTCTGCTTCTGTTAGGTCCATACCATTTCTGTCCTTTATTGTGCCCATTTGTGCATGAAATGTTCCCTTGGTGTCTCTAATTTT
Source organism: Cervus canadensis (assembly GCF_019320065.1). NCBI lineage: Eukaryota > Metazoa > Chordata > Mammalia > Artiodactyla > Cervidae > Cervus > Cervus canadensis. The sequence continues at coordinate 1,474,229 of NC_057389.1, forward strand.
CTTGAAGAGATCTCTAGTCTTTCCTGTTTTTTCCTCTGTCTTTGCACTAATCACCGGGGAAGGCTTTTTATCCCTCCTTTCTATTTTTTGGAACTCTGCATTCAGATGGGTATACCTTTCCTTTTCACCTTTGCCTTTAGCTTCTCTTCTTTTCTCAGTTATTTGTAAGACCTCCTCAGACACCCATTTTGCCTTTATGCATTTCTTTTTCTTGGGGATGGTCTTGATCACCGCCTTCTGTACAATGTTATGAACCTTTGTCCATAGTTCTTCAGGAACTCTGCTTATCAGATCTAATCCCTTGAATCTGTTTGTCACTTCCACTGTATAATCATAAGGGATTTGATTTAGGTGATACCTGAATGGTCTAGTGATTTTCCCTACTTTCTTCAATTTAAGTCTGAATTTTGCAATAAGGAGTTCATGATCTGAGCCACAGTCAGGTCCCGGTCTTGTTTTTGCAGACTGTATAGAGCTTCTCCATCTTTGGCTGCAAAGAATATAATCAGTCTGATTTCAGTGTTGACAGTCAGGTGATGTCCATGTGTAGTGTCATCTCTAGTGTTGTTGGAAGAATGTGTATGTAATTGCCAGTGCATTCTCTTGGCAAAGCTCTGTTAACCTTTGCCCTGATTCATTTTTATGCCAAGGCCAAACTTGACTGTTACTCTACATATCTCCTCATTTCCTATTTTTGCATTCCAGTCCCCTAGGATGAAAAGGATATGTTCTTTTTTTTAGTGTTAGTTCTAGAAGGTCTTGTCGGTCTTCATAGAACTGTTCATCTTCTTCAGCATTAGTGGTTGGGGCATGGACTTGGATTGCTGTGATCTTGAATGGTTTGCATTGGAAACATACTTCAGCTTCTTTGGTATTAGCAGTTGGGGCATAGACTTGGATTGCTGTGATAAAGAATGGTTTGCCTTGGAAACCAACAGAGATCATTCTGTCGTTTTTGAGATTTCACAAAAGTTCTGCATTTCGGACTCTTTTTTTGATCTTGAGGGCTACTCCATGACTTTTAAGGGATTCTTGTCCACAGTAGTAGATATAATGGTCATCTGAGTTAAATTTGCCCATTCCAGTCCATTTTAGTTCACTTATTCCTAAATTGTCAATATTCACTCTTGGATCTCCTGTTTGACCACTTCCAATTTGCCTTGATTCATGTACCTAAGGTTCCAGGTTCCTATGCAATATTGCTCTTTATAGCATCGAACTTTACTTCCATCACCGGTCACACCCACAACTGGGTGTTGCTTTTTGCTTTCGCTCTGTCTCTTCATTCTTTCTGGATTAATTTCTCCACTCTTCAACAGTAGCATATTGGGCACCTACTGACCTGGGAAGTTCATCTTTAAGTGTCATATCTTTTTGCCTTTCCATACTGTTCATGGGGTTCTCAAGGCACGAATCCTAAAGTGGCTTGCCATTCCCTTTTCCAGTGGACCATATTTTGTCAGAAATCTCCACTACGAGGCGTCTGTCTTGGGTGGCCCTACATGGCATGGCTCATAGTTTCATTAAGTTAGACAAGGCTGTGGTCCATGTGATCAGTTTGATTATTTTTCTGTGATTGTGGTTTTCAGTCTGTCTGCCCTCTGATGGATAAGGTGAAGAAACTTATGGAAACTTCCTGATGGGAGAGACTGACTGGGGAAACCTGGGTTTTGTTCTGATGAGTGTGGTCATGCTTAGTAAATCTTTAATCCAATTTTTCTGTTGATGGGTGGGGCTGTGTTCCTTTCCTGGTGTTTGGCCTGAGGCTAAACTTTGGTAGGAGTAATTAGAATAATGGCAACCTCCTTCAAAGGGACTTGTGTACACACTGTTGTTTTCAGTGTCCCTGACTACGCAGCAGGACACTGTCAACCCATGCTTCCACTGGAGACTCCTGGACACTCAAAGGCAAATCTGGCTTTGATAATATACCAATTCATTATTTAAAACTCTTTGTAAATGATAATTTAACCTAATAAACATTATATAGTACCTGAAGCAAAAGAAAGCTGAGTGCCGAAGAATTGATGGTTTTGAATTGTGGTCTTGGTGAAGACTCTTGAGAGTCCCTTGGACTGCAAGGAGATCCAGCCAGTCCATCCTAAAGGAAACCAATCCTGAGTATTCATTGGAAGGATTGATGCTTAAGCTGAAATTCCAATACTTTTGCCACCTGATGCGAAGAACTGACTCATTTGAAAAGACCCTGATGCTGGGAAAGTTTGAATGTGGGAGGAGAAGGGGACAACAGAGGATGAGATGGTTGGATGGCATCACCGAATCAATGGGCATGAGTTTGAGTAAACTCTGGGAGTTGGTGATGGACAGGGAAGCCTGGCGTGCTGCATTCCATGGGGTCGCAAAGAGTCGGACAAGACTGAGCGACTGAATTGAAATGAACTGAAAGCAAAAGAAGTATTGCTGTTGTTCAGTCTATCAGTTGTGTCCAACTCTTTGTGACCCCATGGACTGCAGCAGGCCAGGCTTCTCTGTTTTTAATCATCTCCTGGAGTTTTCTCAAACTCATGTCCATTGCAGTGGTGATGCCACCCAACCATCTCATCCTCTGTCATCCCCTTCTCCTCTTGCCTTCAATCTTTCCCAGCATCAGGGTCTTTTCCAATGAGTCAGCTCTTCTCATCAGGTGGCCAAAGTATTGGAGTTTCAGCTCCAGCATCAGTCCTTTCAGTGAACATTCAGGACTGATTTCCTTTAAAATGGACTGGTTGGACCTTCTTGCAGTCCAAGGGACTCTCAAGAATCTTCCTCAACACCACAGTTCAAAAACATCAATTCTTTGGTACTTAGCCTGGTTTATGGTCCAACTTTCATATCTGCACCTGACCACTGGAAAAACCTGTAACTTTTACTATGCAGGTATTTGTTGGCAAAGTAATGTCTCTGCTGTTTAATATACTTTCTAGGTTTGTCATAGCTTTACTTCCAAGGAGCAAGCATCTTTTCATTTCATGGCTGCAGTCACCATCTGCAGTCATTTTAGAGCCCCCCCCCCGCCCCCCCAAATAAAGTCTGCCACTGTTTCCACTGTTTCCTCATCTATTTGTCATGAAGTGATGGGATCAGATGCCATGATCTTCATTTTCTGAATGTTGAGCTTTAAGCCAGCTTTTTCACTCTCCTCTTTCATCTTCATCAAGAGGCTATTTAGTTCTTTGCTTTCTGCCATAAGGGTGGTGTCACCTGCATATCTGAGGTTATTGATATTTCTCCCAAAAATCTTGATTCCAGCTTGTGCTTCTTCCAGCCCAGTGTTTCTCATGCTGTACTCTGCATAGAAGTTAAATAAGCCGGGTGACAGTATAGAACCTTGAAGTACTCCTTTCCCAATTTGGAACAAGTCTGTTGTTCCATGTCCAGTTCTAACTGTTGCTTCTTGACCTGCATACAGGTTTATAAAAATGGTTTGGTATTCCCATCACTTTAAGAATTTTCCACAGTTTGTTGTGATTCACATAGTCAACGGATTTAGCACAGTCAGTAAAACAGAAGTCGATGTTTTTCTGGAATTCTCTTGATTTTTCTATGACCTGATGAATGTTGACAATTTGATCTCTGGTTCCTCTGCCTTTTTAAAATCCAGCTTGTACATCTAGAAGTTCTCAATTCACATACTGTTGATGCTTAGCTTAAAGGATTTTGAACGTGACCTTGCTAGCATGTGAAATGAGTGCAGTTGTGTGGTAGTTTGAACATTCTTTGGCATTGCCTTCTTTGGGATTGGAATGAAAACAGACCTTTTCCAGTCCTGTGGCCACAGCTGAGTTTTTCAAATTTGCTGGAATGTTGAGTGCAGCACTTTTGCAGCATCATCTTTTAGGATTTGAAACAGCTCAGCTGGAATTCCATCACCTTCATTAGCTTTGTTTGTAGTGATGTTTCCTAAGGCCCACTTGACTTTGCACTCCAGGATGTCTGGCTGTAGGTGGATGATCACACCATCATGATTATCTGGGTCATGAAGATCTTTTTTGTGTACTTCTATACCAAGAGTATAATTCTTTTAGGTTTTTAAGATATTTTGCATACAGTTCTTCTGTGTATTCTTGCCACCTCTTCTTAATATCTTTTGCTTCTGTTAGGTCCATACTGTCTCTCTCTGTTATTGTGTCCATCTTTGCATGAAATGTTCCCTTGGTATCTAATTTTCTTGAGATTTCTAGTGTTTCTCATTCTATTGGTTTTCTCTATTTCTTTGCATTGTTCACTTAGAAGGCTTTATTATCTCTCCTTGCTGTTCTTTGGAACTCTGCATTCATTGGGTCTATCTCTCCTTTTCTCCTTTGCCTTTCACTTCTCTTCTTTTCTCAACTATTTTTAAGTCCTTCTCAGACAATCATTTTGCCTTTTTGCATTTCTTTTTGTTGGGAATGATTTTGATCACTGCATCCTGTACAATGTTATGAAATTCCTTCGCAATTCTTCAGGCACTCTGTCTATCAGATCTAATTCCTTGAATCTATTTGTCACTTCCACTGTAAAATTGTAAGGGATTTGATTTAGGTCATGCCTGAATGTCCTGGGCTTCCCAGGTGGCGCTAGTGGTAAAGAATCTGCCTGCCAATGCAGGAGACCTGGGTTTAATGTCTGTTGTGTGAAGATCCCCTGGAGTAGGAAATGGCAAACCACTCCAGTATTCTTTCCTGGAAAATCCCATGGATGGAGGAGTCTCACGGGCTCCTATCCACAGAGTCGCAAAGAGTCAGACACAACTGAGCATACATAGTCTTCTATACTTGAATGGCCTAGTGGTTTTCCCTACTTTCTTTAATTGAAGCCTGAATTTTGCAATAAGAACTTCATGATCTGAGCCAGTCAGCCCTTGGTCTCATTTTTGCTGACTGTATAGAGTTTCTCCATCTTTGACTGCAAAGAATATAATCCATCTGGTGTGGTATTGACCATTTTGTGATATCCTTGTGTAGAGTCTTCTCTTGTGTCGTTGTAAGAGGGTGTTTGCTATGATCAGTGCGTTCTCTTGGCAAAACTCTGTTAGGCTTTGCCCTCCTTCGTTCTGTACCCCAAGGCCAAATTTGCCTGTTACTCCAGGTATCACTTGACTTCCTGCTTTTGTCCCCTATGATGGAAAGGACATTTTTGTGTGTCTGTGTGTTAGTTGTAGAAGGTCTTGTAGGTCTTCATAGAAGTATTCAACTTCAGCTTCTTCGGCCTTCTTGCTTGGGGCATAGACTTGGATTACTGTGGTATTAGATGGTTTGCCTTGGAAACAAACTGAGATCATTCTGTCTTTTTTGAGATTGTCCCCAAGTACTGCACATTGGACTCTTTTGTTGACCATGATGCCTACTCCATTTCTTTGCCCTTTAACAAGATAATTCAAGATTATATTATTTAATAACTTTTAAAATAAGAATAAAAAGCATATTTTAAAGACTACATGGATGCAGTAAATTACAATAAAAGGAAAGCCAGTGAAGGATAAACTGAGGAATCAAGAGAATGGCACCTTGAAAAGAGGAAGGCAGGGAGATAGAGATGCAGAGACTAGATGCTTCTCTAAGGGACTTTTGTTTGGGATGGTGCTTTCATAGCAGCCTATTACAGAGTTAAAGGTAAGAAATCAGCCATATAATCCATGCTCAGAGGGAAGACCAGCAACCATCACGAACCAAGAATTATGCTTTATTCAGTTTCATGCACTTGAGGTCAAATGAAGGCAAAAATGTTTCACCGTAATGTGGAGAAGAAAACAGTAGGATAGTACATGGAGGGTACAGGCTGGAGAAATTTTTATCTTTATTTTTTAAGAATTTCAAGACTTGAGGGTGATTCCATGCTGATGAAGAAGAGGCAGTAGTAACAGTCAGTCAGTTCAGTCACTCAGTTGTATCTGGCTCTATGTGACCCCATGGACTGCAGCACACCAGGCCTCGCTGTCCATCACAAACTCCTGGAGTTTACTCAAACTCATGTCCACTGAGTCAGTGATGCCATCCAACCATCTCATCCTCTGTCGTCCCCTTCTCCTCCTATCTTCAATCTTTCCAGCATCAGGGTCTTTTCAAATGAGTCAGTTCTTCCCATCAGGTGGCCAAAGTATAGGAGTTTCAGCTCCAGCATCAGTCCTTCCAATGAACACCCATGACTGATCTCCTTTAGGATGGACTGGTTGGATCTCCTTGCAGTTCAAGGGACTCTCAAGAGTCTTTTCCAATACCACAGTTCAAAAGCATAAATTCTTCGGTGCTTAACTTTCTTTACAATCCAATTCTCACATCCATACATGAACACTGGAAAAAACATAGCTTTGAATAGATGGGCCTTTGTCAGCAAAACAATGTCTCTGCTTTGTAACATGCTGTCTAGGTTGGTCATAGCTTTTCTTCCAAGGAGTAAGCATCTTTTAATTTCATGGCTGCAGTCACCATCTGCAGTGATTTTGGAGCCCCCCAAAATAAAGTCTGTCACTGTTTCCACTGTTTCCCCATCTATTTGCCATGCCGTGATGGGACCGGATACCATGATCTTAGTTTTTTGAATGTTGGCTTTTAAGCCAGCTTTTTCACTCTCCTCTTTCACCTTCATCAGGAGGCTCTTTAGTTCCTCTTCACTTTCTGCCATAAGGGTGGTGTCATCTGCATATCTGAGGTTATTGATATTTCTCCCAGCAATCTTGATTCCAGCTGTGTTTCATCCAGACTGCCATTTCACATGGTGTACTCGGCATTTATGTTAAATAAGCAGGGTGACAATATACAGCCTTGACATACTCCTTTCCCAATTTGAAACCAGTCTGTTGTTCCATGTCTGGTTCTAACTGTTGCTTTTTGACCAGCACACAGATTTCCCAGGAGGCAGGTAAGGTGGTCTGGTATTCTCATCTCTTAAAGAATTTTCCACAGTTTGTTGTGATCCACACAGTCAAAGTCTTTGGTATAATTAATAAAGCAGAAGTAGATGTCTTTCTGGAATTCTCTTGCATTCTCTAGGATCCAGGGGATGTTGTCAATTTGATCTCTGGTTCCTCTGCCTTTTCTAAATCCATACTGAACATCTGGAATTTCAGGATTCACGTACTGTTGAAGCCTGGCTTGGAGAGTTTTGAGCATTACTTTACTAGTGTGTGAGATGAGTGCTATTGTGCAATAGTTTGAACATTCTTTGGCATTGCCTTTCCTTGGGACTGAAATGAAAACTGACCTTTTCCAGTCTTGTGGCCACTGCTGAGTTTTCCAAATTTGCTGGCATATTGCGTGTAGCACTTTCACATCATTATCTTTTAGGACTTGAAATAGCTCAACTGGAATTCCATCACCTCCACTAGCTTTGTTCATAGTGATGCTTCCTAAGGTCCACTTGACTTCACATTCCAGGATGTCTGGCTCTAGGTGTGTGATCACATCATTGTGATTACCTGGGTCATGAAGATCTTTTTTTTGCATAGTTCTTTGTATTCTTGCCACCTCTTCTTGGAGACTAGACAGTGGAGCAGGCCATGTTGCCTGGGTGGGCTGGCACTAGCTTTGGGGAAAGATAACCTTGGAGGGGCATCAGCTCACCCTATCAGGAGAAAGAGGAACCTGTGTAGTTGTGTTGGCAGGAAGTTGAGGCATTTCTCCTCTTATGACTTCTGTTTTCCTTTTGAAGTGGAAATCACGGTCATCCTCTGAATGCGAGGTTTGGTGATTGGGCAGGAAGTGCGGGGTGAGCTATAAATGCCTGAAATAACAGCTTGATCGATGAAGTTAAGAACACCGGCTCGACACAGACACAGCCAGTTTTCAGCGCCACCTCCCTGAGGCTGCTGTGCATGTTTGTATGGTTCTCTTGCCATTGTGCTTCCTCCTCCTCTTTCTTCCTCTCCTCTCATTTTCCTTTCCTCGTGATCCTTTCTATTTTTATAGCAATCACTGGTAACTGGTGAGTAGGAACTAGAACTGCTCAGACTTGGCCAAGGCATGCACCCCCAGACCATTCACAATGGACACTATGGTGGGATGTGTAAGAAGGTGCTGAGAGGGTAACAGGCGGGGAAGCCAGGGGCCTCCAAATGGAGGAAATAGGCTGCATGTGTCAGACAGACATTCTTTGTCTCTCTCTCAAGCGGCAGGAGGAAACAAACTAGTGTTATATTTTTTCCCCTTCTTTATACAAATTTAAAAGGAGGTTTCCCTTAAAATTCTGTGTTGCCGTATTGACACCTGGTTCCACCTGAAGTTAACTTTTCTCTAACCTTGAGCTAACCAATGCATTTTTCTTATGGAAACATTTGTCTTAAGCTATGTTAATATACTATGCATTTACCCTAGACTCTGTCTCCAAGTTGGTTCTGCCTAAAGGCTCAGAACTGACTTGACAAACCAGTATGTTATACTCATACCTTATTCTCCTAATCTATGTTAAGGAAGCCATATATTTGTATGGACATCTGCCTTTCTTCAAGCTTCACATCAATCGTTTTATGGCCCAGGACGACTCACCTGCTGCCAATGTTATCTCAGCACATGTTGTGGGTGAGGGACCTGGTGCCATTCTCTGAGTTTGGAGACGTTTCCTTTCTTTAATTAGCAGCCTGCTAGTAGCTGTATAACATCCGGCTAAAGATTAGCAGGGGGCACTCTTCCTGCCCCCTTCTGATGTCTATGTCAGAAGCTTTCTTTTTATTTTTTATACGTTAATAAAACTTTATTACACAAAAGCTCTGAGTGATCAAGCCTCGTCACTGGCCCCAGATTGAGTTCTTCTCTGGAGGCCGAGAAGCCTGGTGTCTTTCCTGGTTCAGCAACAACCTTTCAGTGCCATTGCCCCATTCAAAGACAAATTTCTCAGAAGGAGGGAAGATACTATTCCGGCCAGGCAAAATAATAGAAACCTAGCACATTATTCAAATAATTGTTATTGTGGCAATTAGAAAGTAAAACTAAATAAGGAAACAGTTTCTTAACAGTGTAGAGGGTCTGCTTGAAGTCAAAGAACATGAAATTCTAGTCACAACAATCTATAATTATATAATGTATATAATTTTCAGCAGCAATGCTCAGCAACTCTAATACGGATGGACTTAACAATGGTTCAGATTTGTGTTTTTTGTTTGTTTGTTGTTTATTTTTTCAGAGATGTAATAGAAAAGAAATGGGCCAATATAGTTGATAATGGCAAAATAGAGGATGAAGAGATGGATAGATGATAGAATTAAAGGTATATATGATATGAAGCAAGGAAAGGAGGGAGGACAGGCAGAAAGTAGAGGATCAAAAAAAAAAGGCTTATTGGGAAAATATATGTGTTGTACTGAAATGGTCTGAAGTTGTGGTCAGAGAATTGGAGGACAATGTTTCAAGAGTGGATAATTATGCAGGATAATAAATTTAGTATCTAGCCATGGATTTAGTTTACTGATGTGGAATAAATACAATGTAAACGAGATGTTAAAAAATAGACATTAAGCTTTGGGTGGGTCATTTATGTGGACAGTGCTGTCTGCCACATCACCGGCAAGTCTAGGGTTGGAGGAGGACATTGAAACAGATGCTAAAGACGTCAGTGGATGAGAGGCTGCATACTTCTTTGCCTTTGCTGAATTTGTTACAGTGATGATTAGGAACTATTTGATCCCTAGGGTCTTCAGACTGGAATGTCATTTCTTGCCACACATTTATCTTAAAACTACTTGTTAACACTTTGGATATAGAATTTATTAAAAAAGCAATTTTACTAGAGGGAAAATGGGTTAATGAATCATGAATATATTTAATACAATGCTTATTATATAGCTAGTATTTGATACTATGAGAATTACCAAAGCTACATTTCTGACTTTAAAAAGTTTATCATTTGTTTAGAAAGTCAAATGTACAAATGTACACATATAAAACAATGAGAGAATAACAGATTAGTATAGGGTACAAGTTGAAAAGGAGAATAAATGTGTATAGCACATATTCAGAGAAAGAATAGGCCAATTTTATTAAGTCTCTTGTTTGAACATTAAGTCTCTTGTATGAACTTGGAAGAAAATGAATGATGAAGACTACTTTAGGAACTCCTCTGAAGAAAGAGAAAGTGAAATTCACTCAGTTGTGTCCGACTCTTTGTGACCCAGTGGACTATACAGTCCATGGAATTCTCCAGGCAGGAATACTGGAATGGGTTGCCTTTCCCACCCAGGGATCAAACCCAGGTCTCCTGCATTGCAGGCAGATTCTTCACCAGCTGAGCCACAAGGGAAGCCCAGGAACTCTTCTGCTTGCCTTTTTTTTTTTTTTCCATCTAAGGTGAAAATATGTTGTCCAAAAGCAAGATGTCCTTTTACTCTTTATTCTCTGTTCAGGTGCTCATTATTTGTCTATAATGTGCTAAGTTTTCTGACTCAGGAAAGATTCCTTAATTATTATCTTCATCCTTTCCTTTCTCCAAAGTATATGCCCTCTGATTTGGAAATTTTAAAGAGACATTACTCATTTTAAAAATAACCCATAGGAAAAAAAGTTGAACTTAACGTAAAGATTTTTCCTTTGGTTTCTCCCCAAAGTCTTCATAATTTCCATCGATACACATGTAGTTGAAGGAATAGACTTTTCCATGCTCTGAGTGGAAGCCTAAAGTCTCTCAGTTCAGTTCAGTCGCTCGGTTGTGTCCGACTCTGCGATCCCATGGACTGCAGCACGCCAGGCCTCCCTGTCCATCACCAGCTTCCGGAGTTTGCTCAAACTCATGTCCATTGAGTCGGTGATGCCATCCAATCATCTCATCCTCTGTCGTCCCCTTCTCCTCCCACCTTCAATCTTTCCAGCATCAGGGTCTTTCCAATGAGTCAGTTCTTCGCATCTGGTGGCCAAAGTACTGGAGTTTCAGCTTCAGCATCAGTCCTTCCAATGAACACCCAGGACTGATCTCCCTTAGGATGGACTGGTTGGATCTCCTTGCAGTCCAAGGGACTCTCAAGAGTCTTCTCCAACACCACAGTTCAAAAGCATCAATTCTTCAGCACTCAGCTTTCTTTCTAGTCCAACTTTCACATCCATATGTGACTACTGGAAAAACCATAGGTTTGACTAGACGGACCTTTGTTGGCAAAGTCTCTAACTAGCTTGAAAAAAATGAAATGGTTTTTCACAGAGGTTAGCAAAATTTTAGCTGTGTCATTTTTCACAATTATGCCCTTTGGCTACTTGGGAGTGTCCGCAGTGTGTGACAGCCAGAAGGCCTTGCCGCCGGGTACAACGTCGTCACACAGGCTCCATCGCCAGGAGACGTGGCCTGAATCCTGCCGTGGCATACTCAGCAGGGCCACAGCAGACAAGAAAATTCTTCTCAGTTCAGAACAAAAAAGAGATCTTTCTTATTGCACTGAAGCCACAGAAGTAAAAAAGTTTATTCGTCATCATAGTTACCTTATATTCAGCAAGTCAGGTAGGAGGAACAGTTAACAAAACTTGCTAATTAATAATTTCTTTAAATCTTTCAGCTGAGGAAGTCAAATTGAAAAACAACCTCTTTACTTTTCCTGTGGTAGTTCTATCTCAGTAGTGTGGCCTAAAAACTTTGGCCTGAAATTGAGGCTAGATGAAAGGAAAGGGAAGAAAACCTTAAAAGTTACCATTGTAAGTAAAGTAATCGTTTAAAAAATAAAATGGCCTGGGAATAGATAATAATGGCTCTGCTGGCAGTTTGGTTTTTTTGTTTTGTTTTTGATAGAAAGTTAAGTTGCTTTAATTAGCAGAGTGGGCAGTCTAGGAAGAAGGCGGGTCCATGTCCCAAAACTAACTCCAAAGATTCTGCTTGGCCATGAAAGTTTTTAAAGGGAAAAGGAGAAGTAGTCTCAGTTAATCATTGAGATCGGGTATGAGACTCATAGCCATCGTCCCCACCGAGTGCAAGCTTGCTGACTCCTCATGAACTTTCTTTAGATTCTGCCAATAGTTTTACCTTTGCATATAATAAAAGTTTTTTTTTTTTTTAAGAATATTTTTCCCAAGAGAAAAATGTCTATAATTTTGAATTGTGTTTCAGCTTCCTATTTTTACTTTATTATTGACTGGAAAACTCTAAAAAGCATGTTTGGTCTACAAGACTTCTAACACTTTCATAGAAAAGCAAACTTAAGTACTGCTTCCAAGTGTAATATGAGCCGCAGCGGGATTTTGGGAGAGGAAAGGGCAACCTTCTGTCTGTCAAGCTGGGGGAAGGGTGGGGTGACCAGCCTCATGCCCCCCGATCCGCCCTGCTCCTTTCACAGGAGAGAGCAGGGCTGAGTCTCCCCTCGACTCTAAGCCTCTGAGGATTGCTTCTGGGCTCCCCATGACAGGCCCAACGCCAGCCCTTGCTGGCCCGACCGGGAGCACCTGGGTGGAGGACCGGGTGTGGGAGGCCGGGAGCACCTGGGTGGAGGACCGGGTGCAGCAGCGAGTGAGGGAGGGCAGGGCCTACTGCCGGTAGCAGCAGTTTTCATCATGTCCTCAGAGAGCTGGAAGGAGTGGGCCAGGTGCTCCTCCCAGGAGGTAGGGGAGAGGTGAGGGGTGAGAAGGCTGACGCCCGCAGGGCCGCAGCATGTTTCTTCTCCTGGGTCTCTGGCTCGGAGCCCTGGACTGAGCCACTCCAGGCAGATGGTGCCTATCCCTTGGCCAGGAGCCTGGCTGCAGAGCTCTGATTCACGGAGAGACATCAGTGTTGTTAGCACACTTTTAGTAAATCAGCCTGTCAACTGCGCACTCCGTTTCCATGCAGACCTAGTGCCCAGTGATGAACTGTGGTCCTTGAAGCCTATGGAGGCTTCCCAGGTTGGCTAATTATTTGATACCCCATCAAACTGAACTTACATGCAGAGTACACCATGAGAAACGCTGGGCTGGAAGAAGCACAAGCTGGAATCAAGATTTCCGGGAGAAATATCAATAGCCTCAGATATGCAGGTGACACCACCCTTATGGCAGAAGGTGAAGAAGAACTAAAGAGCCTCTTGATGAAAGTGAAAGAGGAGAGTGAAAAAGTTGGCTTAAAGCTCAACATTCAGAAAACTAAGATCATGGCATCTGGTCCCATCACTTCATGGCAAATAGATGGGGAAACAGTGGAAACAGTGTCAGACTTTATTTTGGGGGGCTCTAAAATGACTGCAGATGGTGATTGCAGCCATGAAATTAAAAGACGCTTACTCCTTGGAAGGAAAGTTATGACCAACCTAAACAGCATATTAAAAGGCAGAGACATTACTTATTCAACAAAAGTCTGTCTAGTCCAGGCTATGGCTTTTCCAGTAGTCATGTGTGGATGTGAGAGTTGGACTAGGAAGAAAGCTGAGTGCCAAAGAATTGATGCTTTTGAACTGTGGTGCTGGAGAAGACTCTGGAGAGTCCCTTGTACTGCGAGGAGATCCAAACAGTCCATGCTAAAGGAGATCAGTCCTGGGTGTTCATTGGAAGGACTGATGTTGAAGCTGAAATTCCAGTGAGGGGAAGAACTGACTCACTTGAAAAGACCCTGATGCTGGAAAAGATTGAAGGCGGGAGGAGAAGGGGATGACAGAGGATGAGATGGTTGGATGGCATCACTGACTCAATGGACATGAGTTTCAGTAAACTCTGAGAGTTGTTGATGGACAGGGAGGCCTGGTGTGCTGCAGTTCATGGGGTCACAAATAGTCAGACACGACTGAGCAACTGAACTGAACTGAACAAACTGCTAATATTAAATAATTCTTCCCATATTTACTTGGTGGGAAGGCTGAGGGCTGATTAGGGAAAAGGGTAAAGGGAAGATTATGGGTGGCAGCTCTTAACTTCTCCTAGAATTCAGTTGGCTCCTGCAATCTGGTCTAAACTTGCCAGTCACTCACCAAAACAAAGTTCAGTGAGGTGAACAGGATTCATCCTTTCTGGAAAGCAGAAATGCAATTAACTCTTATTCCTCAGGTAAACCCTTTCATGAGGATTGTGATAAAGGATTTTTCTCCCTACTTTCATAGATACAACAATTGGGTGACCAGTGAACAACTGAGTTCAGTCCCATCAAGACTGAAGTACCTGGGAATTCTTCTTTGAAACTGGAAATAACTTTTCTGGTCACAGTTTTTGATGTAACGAGTTGTGAGGCAGTATGAGGGCCAAGCTGTCTAGGATGGAGTACTGGCTTTGTCCTTACCAGCTGTGTGAGCTTGGGCAAATTATTTAACCTATCTGTTTATCAGTTTCCTGATTCATAACGTAAGAGCAATAATAATAGTATTATAAGGATATTGTGAGCCTTAAATAAACATGTATGTGTGTGTGTATACACACACATAAATGCACCATATATATCTGAATCTTGCCTGAAAGTGAAATAAAATGAAAGTGAAAATCACTCAGTCGTGTCAACTGTGACCCCATGGTCTATACAGTCCATGGAATTCTCCAGGCCAGAATACTGGAGTGGGTTGCCATTCCCTTCTTCAGGGGCTTTTCCCCACCCAGGGATGGAAGCTGGGTCTCCCGCATTGCAGGCGGATTAATAGAGTAAGTACTAACAGCTGTTAGCTGTCATTCTTCTACTGTCACACTTTGGTGAGATATTGGCTGCCCTGGGATGGGTAATACAATGGCTCTTTAAGCTAAATCTTTGTGGAACAATATCAAAGCTCCCAATTTCAGGTAATCCTCCAAATAGGCTGCTAGATATCCCATCAAAAGATTTGTTCCTTAAAGTCCTTGTGGAGACATAAACTTTATATCACAAACTACTGTTCTTGTAATTTTTCTATTTTTTTGTCCCCATTAAACTAACCTTCCTGCTCATTCTTCACCAGGCAAATAATAACTCTCTACTTTGGTCCCCAGTTTATGTCCAAAAATATTTCCCTCTTGACATTTAACTTTATATTTATTTCTCCTGGACTGTAAATCTCTAGAGGGACCCTGTTCTTTCCCCAGTGTTCAGTACAGACCTTGGGATGTAGTAGGTGAATATGAATAAGCTTTAAATGAAATTGATTGAACTCTTGAGTTCTTAGACTCTCCAGGCATCTCAATCCATTATTTATGACTTGACATCATTTTCTCCTCAGGCTAAACTCCTGTCTGCCATGATGAGTAACTTCGGGAAGACTTTTCAGCGCTCACAATTTCTTCCCTCTCTGCTGCTTGGCCACACCCAGTGCTGTCTCCCCTTAGCGATTTACATTTTTGTTGTTGTTCCAAAGTTTTAGGATTCTGTAAGGAAAAGAAAAACCCTACAATCTTCACTGCAGATTGACATGGGTGACATGTCATGTTTATGAATTTCAACTCCACTGCTTTTGGGACATCCTGGACCTGCTCCTAGTCACTTCCCTTTTTATTCCCCTTAGTGGATATTCCAAAATATCTCCGAAGTCCCATTCTTTTGCACATCTTATCATTAGCAACTTTTTCCTTAACTGAGAAAATAATTTGGAAAATGAATTGAATAACTACAGGAGTTGAATAGCCTACTTTTCTTGCTTTTTGCTTCCTAAATTATTCCTATTCCTTGCTTCTGTCACCTACCCCATTTTCCCCCTAGACTCTTGAGCCTATCTTCTATTTCCTTTGAGATCTTAATGTCAGTTATATCTCTTCTCAATTTCAATCTGTCCCTTTCCATTGCCTTTTGCCCTAGAGCAGAAAACCCAAGTCAATACTGTAAAAGCTTTCCTGAGATCCTAACTTCATGAAGTGTCTTGAACTGGTAATCGATGTTTCCCTTTTAAACTTCTTCAGCTTTTATGTACTTCTCAACCATCGTTCTCTGGCTTCTGGTAATGTCTCTTAAAATATAGCTGTCACTGAAATTATTTTATTTCAGGTTTGCAAATCCAGAGACTTTGTCTCTTGCCAGGCTTTCTCTGTCTCCAGGCTGTCTGACCTGCCATGCCTCCTCCTTCTTGGCACTGTCTCTCTCTGGTGCCCCACATCACACACTCTCCTGGACCACCTCCTGTCTTTCTGGCTGTCCTCAGTGTTCCATTCATTCACCTTTCTCTCCCCGCTCTTGTATATTGGTATTCTCCATAATTCTTCCTTGCATATCTCCTCAGCTTGTTCCCTTTGTTGATGTCATCCAGTTCCTTGGTTCCAGCTATTGCCTGATTATCAGCTCTCAAAGGAGTATCTCCTTTTTTCTCCTGAGACTTACATTTCCAACTGCATGCTAGGTATCTCAATATGAATGTCCATGAAGCACCTTAAATTCTGCATGGTTCAAACCAAAATCTTAATCTTATTCCTTCTAAATTTGTTCTTTTTTATGGGTTCCTTACATGAAAAATAGTAATTGTACTCAGTTGTTCAAGATAGACTAAAGATGTTCTAGATCTATCTCATCCTCACACACTGTATAAAATTAGTCACTAGTCTTCTCGAATTCAAGTTCTAGACATTTTAAATCTATTTTTTTAATGTCTACTGCACTGCCTTCATACTGTTACTTAGATTATTGCATCAGCTTCTTATAATTTATCTCTTCTTTGGGCACTTCTATACTCAATTCATCCTCCATAATGGATTCAATGTCTAGGTTTCTTCACTTACTAATTAAAAATACATCTTTTAGTATCTCTCCTCTGCTAACAAACCCCCATAGTGTCCCAAAGGATACCATTGCTCTAGGCTGCTTTACTATATAGCTCTCAGGATTTTCATCCATACCCTCCGGCCCTGCAGGAATACTAGTGAGGAACTAATTATGCCATACTATTTCATGCTTCTATACTACTTTCTCTTCCTTAAATATCCTTGTCCATTTTATTCTTCCCTCAAAATTTATTTGTTTGTTTGTTGGCTGCCCTGACCTGTAGGATCTTAGTTCCCCTGCCAGGGATCGAGCTGGAGCCCCCTGCAGTAGAAGCATGGAGTCTTAACCACCACACTGCCAGGGAATTCCCTTCCCTCAGGATTCAGAAAATGCTGAAATATAATAGATATATAGTAAATGAAATCATCCTTCTAGTTTCAGCTCAAGTATTTTTTGCATGAAACCTTTAAAATAGCTGCTAAAAATCATAACCCCATTCTCTGTTTTTTCATAAAACTTGATAAGTAATTATCCCTTAATAGTACTTGACTTGCATTATAATTACATTTGCCTACTAGGCTCATTCAACTCTGAGTCTTCATTCCTAAATATGGAAAAAGGTAATAGTACATGGACATGGGTTGAATGTGAATATGTAAGTTAGGAATTTTAAAATTCCCTTCACTCATCACAAATGTGAGCTCGTTTTTACCTCTCCTACAGACTTCACTGTGTAAGGAAAAAGACCCAGCAGAAGCTGACTCATATGACAATTATCGTTTGTTGGAGGTGATGGGAAGGATGAACTGAGTTGGAAATATCCCACATCAGGGAATCTTCCTGGGAAGATACATTAAGAAAATGCAGTGCTGAGGAAGATCCTGGTCTCTGAGTACATAGCATGTGGTCCCTGGGTTATGGGGTCATGGAAGGAAGGATTGAAAGAGTGCAGTCAAAGAAGTTAGGGTGGGGGTAGGGGGCACCTGAAACAAACTTTCCCAATCACTCATTCCTGCCTGGGATTGGCCTGAGGCTGGCATGTTGGTTCCAAATAGGGTCATCATTTGGAACACACTCTAAGGATCAGTGGCATACTTCTTTGACACTGGGAAATCCACAATGTGTAATATTTGCTGGAAAGTTTGCCTAAGCATTTATATATTGATGCAATACTTCCTCTTTTCTCTCCATCAGAAATGTTGGTGATCTGAATTTAGGAAGGTATATTTGGAAGAAATTGGAGCAGAGAATCTAGTTAATTATATTAAAATGCCAGATATGTCTCTTATTTTTTATTTTTATATATTTTTAGCTCTTGTCTCTTTTATCTTTGTAATCTTTCTCTGTTACATTTGAAGTATATTAAGCATTTGTCACCATTTAAAGTTTTCTATCTACTTTAAATCTTTAGGACACTGTTCTATTTCCTGCAAGGATTGAATAAATGTTTGTTGTCCAAGTCAATAATTGAGTACAAATCACTAATTGAATAAGAGCTGGCATATTTTTAAGGCATTAAAGGATAAAGGAAGCTCTACAATAAGAATGAAAGAGAACTCTGAATTCAACTCTCAGAAACCTGCTAAGTGAACCCAGGTCTCCTGCATTGCAGGCAGTTTCTTTACTGTCTAAGGCACCAGGGAAGACAAGTGTTTAGTGACAACTCTTACTTCCTTTTTCAAATATAAAAAATCCTTTTCTGAGAAATAATATCTCCCCAATGGTTCACAAAAGAAGATTATTTGTGTGTTTCTTCTAAATTGTACAGTGGCATATATTTGTTGAATTATAGAAAAGCCACAGACCAACCAAAATAAATAGATTAGCCATTTGAGCCTTCTATCCACTTAAAAAGACTATAATGCTTTGATGCATAGCCATGAGATTATATTTGGTTTACTAGATATTCACACATTGAAATATAAAAAGCAGGCAACTAACATATATATGTCTTTTAACATTTGTACTTACAGAAAGACTTTTAAAATGTCAGTAAGTATACATAATGCAGATGTTGTAAATTTGTTGACATTCCCATCCCATCCTATCCACAAATGGAGTAAAATTATTCTCCTCCTTGAATATGCCTGCCTTAGTGACTTGTTTATGAGGAGTATAATGTGGCAGGGTGCTACTGGGATTGTTCTGAGGCTGGGCTGCAGAAGCAGCACGGCTTCTGCTCGGCTCTTTATCCTCAGGAGAACGTACCTCCCCTGGGAGTCCTGACGTGTAAGAGGTCTGGCTATCCAGAAGCAACCATGCTGGAGGTACTATGTTGAGTAAGAGTGGAGGGGGACAGAGAGGGAGAGAAGGGGTGGGGAGTTGCCCCAGCATGAATCACCAGATATGTGATAGTTTCAGTCCCCAGCTTCCAAGCAACCCCAGCTGACCCTGAGTAGAGCAGACACAAGCAGTCCTTGTCAAGACCTACACAATCACAGATTGTGAGGGAAATAAGTCTTATTGTTGTCTTACACCAATTAAATTTTAGGGATTTTTTATTACGTATCAATAGATATCTGGAACACTTCTACTAAACACTCTTAATAAGTATATAGTGTTTTAACATCATGGCTATATCATATTTAACCAGTTTCCTGTTGTTGGAAATGGAGGATTTCTTTTTTGTTTTGTTTTAGATTTTAGTTATTACAAAGTAGTTGAATAGCCCTGAATATACATCTCTGTGTACTCTTCCAATTATTATTTTAAACTGAATTCTTAAGAATTCTAGGTAGTACACAGAGTTGTGTCATGGTGGTTGTTAGGATTCCAAATTGTATCTGGTTGTCCTTATTAACCTTTGCTGATTGAAGGCAGAGAGTAGTAGCAATTCATATATAAAATTTCAATGAGCTCCTTATATATCTGGCAAAATATATATTGGGAATTTAAACTTGAAACAGTTATATTGTACTAAATTCCCTCATGATAGCTTGATGAGATTCTCTTTAAATTCTTATAGATTATCATCAACCAGAAACTTTATTCATAGAGATAGATAATTAAATTCTAAAACACACTTTGTATCCATTAAAATGTTTATATTTCAGCAATGAAATTATATTTCAAGCTAAAGATTTATCTTTTATTTCACTGACATGTAATATTGACATTCTGTGTGACAACTGTGGGTAGATTTTGAACCTATTTAAACTTTTTTACATTAAGTACATCAAAATAATGGTGAGGCTTTTATTTGAAGAACATATATGCATTCTAAGAATAGTCCCTTATCACTGGCTGAAACCCTCTGAAAGGAATGTGAGCCACTAATATACTGGGTCCATAACGGGGAGGCACATCTGGGATATCTCTGTCTTGCCTTTGTGAACCTGTCGCCTGTTCCTGAGGAGGCATCTGGCCGCTGAGGTTGATATCCAGGTGGCGGCATCTCCTTGGCAGTGCTCAGCAGGTTGTAGCAGAACAATTTGTTGTTGTTGTTCAGTTGCTCAGCTGTGTCTATTCTTTGTGACACCATGGACTGTAGCCTGCCAGGCTCCTCTGTTTCCCACTATCTCCAGAGTTTCCTTGAATTCATATCTATTGAGTTCAGTTCAGTTCAGTCGCTCAGTCATGTCCAAGTTGTGACCCCATGGACTGCAGCACGCCAGGCCTCCCTGTCCATCACCAACTCCCGGAGTTTACTCAAACTCGTGTCCATCGAGTCAGTGATGTCATCCAACCACCTCATCCTCTGTTGTCCCCTTTTGCCGCTTTCAATCTTTCCCAGCATCAGGGTCTTTTCCAATGAGTCAGTTATTCGCATCAGGTGACCAAAGTATTGGAGTTTCAGCTTCAGTGTTAGTCCTTCCAATGAATATTCAGGACTGATCTCCTTTAGGATTGATTGCTTTGATTTCCTTGCAGTCCAAGGGACTCTCAAGAGTCTTCTCCAACACCACAGTTCAAAAGTATCAATTCTTCAGCACTTAGCTTTCTTTATAGTCCAACTCCCACATCCATACATAACTACTGGAAAAAAACGATAGCTTTGACTAGATGGAACTTGTCAGCAAAGAAATGTCTCTGCTTTATAATATGCTGCCTATGTCGGTCATAGCTTTTCTTCCAAGGAGCAAGTGTTTTTTAATTTTGTGAGTGCAGTCAACATCTGCAGTGATCTTGGAGCCCAAGAAAATAAAGTCTGTCACTGTTTCCATTGTTTTCTATCTGCCATGAAGTGATGGGACTGGATGCCATGATATTTGTTTTTTGATTGTTGAGTTTTAAGTCAGCTTTTTCACTCTCTTCCTTCACTATCATCAAGAGGCTCTTTAGTTCCCCTTCACTTTCTGCCATAAGAGTGGTGTCATCTGCATATCTGAGGTTAATGATATTTCTCCCAGCAAGCTTTATTCCAGCTTGTGGGTCTTCCAGTCCAGCATTTCACATGATGTACTCTGCATAGAAATTAAATAAGCAGGATTACAATATACAGCCTTGACGTACTGTTTTCCCTGTTTGGAACCAGTCCATTGTTCCATGTCTGGTTCTAATTGCTGGTTCTTGACCTGCATACAGATTTCTCAGGAGGCAGGTCAGGTGGTCTGGTATTCCCATCTCTTTCAGAATTTTCCAGTTTGTTGTGGTCCACACAGTCAGAAGCTTTAGTGTAGTCAATGAATCAGAAGTAAATGTTTCTCTGGAATTGTCTTGCTTTTTTTATGTTCCAGTGGATGTTGGCATTACTTTGCCAGCATATGAGATGAGTGCATTTGTGCCATAGTTTGAGCATTTTTTGACTTGCCTTTCTTTGGGATTGGAATGAAAACTGACTTTTCCATTCCTGTGGCCAATGCTGAGTTTTCCAAATTTGCTGAAATATTGAGCGCAGCACTTTCACAGTGTCATCTTTTAGGATGTGAAATAACTCAGCTGGAATTCCATCACCTCCACTAGCTTTGTTCATAGTGATGCTTCCTGAGGCCCACTACCTCGCACTCCAGGATGTCTGGCTCTAGGTGGGCGATCACACCGTTGTGTTTACCCAGGTCATTATGATCTTTTTTGTATAATTCTTCTGTGTATTCTTCCCTCCTCTTCTTAGTATATTCTGCTTCTGTTAGATCCATACCATTTCTGTCTTTTATTGTTCCCATCTTTGTACTAAATGTTCCCTTGGTATCTCTAATTTTCTTGAAGAGATCTCTAGTCTTTCCCATTCTATTGTTTTCCTCTATTTCTTTGCACTGATCACTGAGGAAGGCTTTCTTACCTCTCAATGCTATTGTTTGGAACTCTGCATTCAAATGGGTATATCTTTCTGTTACTCCTTTGCTTTTTGCTTTTCTTCTTTTCTCAGCTGTTTGTAAGTCCTCCTCAGACAACCATTTGCCTTTTTGCATTTCTTTTTCTTGGGATTGGTTTGGATCACTGCCTTCTGTACAATGTTATGAACTTCTGTCCATAGTTCTTCAGGCACTCTGTCTATCAGATCTAATCCCTTGAATCTATTTCTCACTTCCACTCTATAATCATAAGGGATTTGATTTAGGTTGTACTGGAGTGGTCCAGTGGTTTTCCCTACTTCCTTCAATTTAAGTCTGAATTTTGCAATAAGGAGTTCATGATCTGGGCCATAGTCAGCTCCTGGTCTTGTTTTTGCTGACTGTATAGTTTCTTGATCTTTGGCTTCAAATAATAAAATCCATCTGGTTTGGTAATGACCATCTTGAGATCCATGTGTAGAGTCATCTCTAGTGTTGTTGGAAGAGGATGTTTGCTATGACCAGTGCATTCTCTTGGCAAAACTCTATTAGCCTTTGCTCTGCTTCATTTTGTACTCCAAGGCCAAACTTGACTGTTGCTCCAGGTATCTCCTGTTTTCCTACTTTTGCATTCCAGTCCCCTAGGATGAAAAGGACATCTGTTTTTTGATGTTAGTTCTGTAATGTCTTATATGTCTTCATAGAACTATTCAACTTCAGCTTCTTTGGCCTTAGTGGTTGGGGCATAGACTTTGATTACTCTAATATTGACTGGTTTGCCTTGGAAATGAATGGAGATCATTTTGTCTTTCTTGAGATTGTACCCAAAAACTGCATTTTGGACTCCTTTGTTGACTTTGAGGGCTACTCCATTTCTTCTAAGGGATTCTTGCCCACAGTAGTAGATGTAATGGTCATCTGAATTAAATTTGCCCATTTCTGTCCATTTTAGTTCACTGATTCCTAAAATGTTAACGTTCACTCTTGCCATCTCCTGTTGACCACTTCCAATTTGCCTTGATTCATGTACCTAACATTCCAGGTTCCTATGCAATATTGCTCTTTACAACATTGGACTTTACTTCCATCACCAATCATATCCACAACTGAGTGTTGTTTTTCCTTTGGCTTCTCCTCTTCATTCTTTCTGGAGTTATTTCTCCACTGATCTCCAGTAGCATATTGGGCACCTACCGACCTGGGGAGTTCATCTTTCAATGTCCTATCGTTTTGCTTTTTCATACTGTTCATGGGGTTCTCAAGGCAAGAATACTGAAGTGATTTGCCATTCCCTTCTCCAGTGGGCCACATTTTGTCAGACCTCTCCACCATGACCCATCCATCTTGGGTGCCCCTGCATGGCACAGCTCATAGTTTCATTGAGTCAGACAAGGCTAACGAGTTAGCAATGCTGTCTAACCATCTCATCCTCTGCTGCTTCTGTGTCCTTTTGCCCACTTTCCTTGTGGCTCGGTGATAAGGAATCTGCCTGCCAATGCAGGAAACACGGTTTTGACCCCTGGGCCAGGAAGATACCCTGGATAAGGAAATGACAACCCACTCAGTTATGCTTGCCTGGGAAATCCCACGGACAGAGGAGCCTGGTGGGTTACAGTCCACGGGGTCGCAGCATTGGACATGACTGAACAGCTAGACAACAGCAGCAAAGTGGAATCAGAGCGGCAAGTGCTGGCAACACTCATCCCTCATTTTCTTCCTGTCTGCGGCAATAGCTCTGTTGGTCTCTCCTACTCTGTTTTCTAGGTTATTATTAGTTTTAAGGTTTTTTCTCTCTCTCTCTCTTTTTTTAATCCCCATCAGGAAAACCCCCTATACTTAACCTCACCCACTCATTCACCCAGCTCAGATTTTTTTCACCCCCTAACATGTGTGTCAATGTCCAAGGCAAAAAGTGCTGGGTTCAAGCTGCCTGAGCCTTGTCTTGCCGTCTCCTGAGCTAACACAAACCATTGCTCCCCAGCACACCTGTAACCAACTTGCAGCATAGCTATAAACAATTTTCTGGACATTTTCAGCTGGGAAAGCTTTGCATTAGTAAATTCAATATCTAATATTTTACATATTTGTAAATTTTGTGTAGGTATTCATAATTAAGTTTTGCTTTTGTTTTCCTTTTTGTGATGCTCATGTTTGGTCTATGACATCAGCTGATTAAGTTGATTTTATAGAAGCTGAGTAGTTTTTCATTTCTTTGACTGCTCTGGAAAATGACTAGGATAGGAATGATATGCTGGTTGAAGTTATTCCAGAACTTTTTTTCTAAACATACCTGGATTCAGAGCTTTTGGAGTATAGATTTTTAAGTTGATTTTTAAAATTCAATGATCTCTTTACTGAATTTTTCATACATTTTGATAATTAACATTTTCTGAGCAACGCTTCCTTTTCTTTCTGAAGTTGGTTTCTGTTCAGTGGCACATAGCATTCCATCATAATTCAAATAATTTTCTCTGAGTTGGTGTTTGGCTCCATAATGGCAGAGATTGTAGGCTAAAGATCTGTAGATTTCAATACTGGCATTATCATTTTATTGCTTTGTGGCTTAAACACGTTTCTTAATGTTCTGATTTTTGTTTGCTCAGCTGAAAATTGGATTGCTCATGATATCTTTCTGATAATATAGTTTGTTCTAATGATTGCAGAACAGTCAACAAAGTTTCTTGGGCACATAACCATAAGTAGATTGTAGTTTTCATCATTATTTCTTATTCCAGTTGTGCATTTGTGCCTTTTTTCCTGTTTTTTTCTTTTTTTTTTTTATTACTCTTGCCACTTCATGTTGTATATTTTCCCCCAGTTCTTCAGCTTATATATTTACCCTACTAATTTTCTAATTTACTATTAATTTTGAAATTTAATTCTTTTTTATTTTTCTGCTTTGTGTGTGTGTGTGTGTGACCACATTTTGCTTTTCTTTCCCTACCTTCTGTTATTCTCAAAGATAACTTCTCTGTTTATTTTCTGTTTCCTCTGTTTTAAAATAGCCCTTTTGGGGGGCTGTGCGGTGCAGCATGTGGGACCTTGGTTTCCCGACCTGGGATCAAAGTCATGCCACCTGTACTGGGACTATGGGGTCTAACCCTGGACCACCAGGGAAGTCCCTAAATCTAATCTTAATGCTCTGAGTTTTTCTCTGAGTTCAGTTTTAGTATTTTTGTTGTTTTAACATCTAGATAATTTCTAATTCAATTTTGCTGCAGGACTTACTGAGTAGAGGAGCTTAATCTTATGTTCTACTGTTTTAATTTCTTTCTTTTTTTTCTGTATTCTTGACAAGTTTCTCATATTCAATGTTTCACTTGTCCAAGATTTTGATTTTACTCCTGACTTCCTCCAATTTCAGTTCAGTTCAGTTCAGTCACTCAGTCGTGTCCAACTCTTTGCGACCCCATGAACTGCAGCATGCCAGGCCTCCCTGTTCAACACCAACTCCTGGGGTTTACCCAGACTCATTTCCATTGAGTTAGTGATGCCATCTAACCATCTCATCCTCTGTTGTCCCCTTTTCCTCCTGCCTTCAATCTTTCCCAACATTAGGGTCTTTTCAAATGAGTCAGTTCTTTGCATCAGGTGGCCAAAATATTGGAGTTTTAGCTTCAACATCAGTCCTTCCAATGAACACTCAGAAGCGATTTCCCTTAGGATGGACTGGTTGGATCTCCTTGCAGTCCAAGGGACTCTCCAGAGTCTTCTCCAGCACCACAGTTCAAAAGCATCAATTCTTCTGCACTCAGTCCTCTTTATGGTCCAACTCTCACATCCATACATGACCACTGGAAAAACCATAGCCTTGACCAAATGGACCTTTGTTGACAAAGTAAAGTCTCTGATTTTAAATATGCTGTCTAGGTTGGTCATAACTTTCCTTCCAAGGAGCAAGCATCTTTTAATTTCATGGCTGCAATCACCATCTGCAGTCATTTTAGAGCCTCCAAAAATAAAGTCAGCCACTGTTTCCACTGTTTCCCCATCTATTTGCCATGAAGTGATGGGACCAGATGCCATGATCTTAGTTTTCTGAATGTTGAGCTTTAAGCCAACTTTTTCACTCTCCTCTTTCACTTTCATCAAGAGGCTCTTTAGTTCTTTTTCACTTTCTGCCACGAAGGTGGTGCCATCTGCATATCTGAGGTTATTGATATTTCTCCCAGCAATCTTGATTCCAGCTTGTGCTTCCTCCAACCCAGCATTTCTCATGATGTACTCTGCATATAAGGAAAACAAGCAGGGTGACAATATACAGCCTTGATATAGTCCTTTTCCTATTTGGAACCAGTCTATTGTTCCATGTCCAGTTCTAATTGTTGCTTCCTGTCCTGCATACAGGTTTCTCAAGAGGTAGGTCAGGTGGTCTGGTATTTCATCTCTTTCAGAATTTTCCACAGTTTATTGTGATCCACACAGTCAAAGGCTTTGGCATAGTCAGTAAAGCAGAAATAGAAGTTTTTCTGGAACTCTCTTCCTTTTTTGATAATCCAGGGGTAATTTGGTAATCCAAATTTGGTAATTTGGTAATTTGACCTCTGGTTCCTCTGCCTTTTCTAAAACCAGCTTAAACATCTAGAAGTTCACAGTTCACGTATTATTGAAGCCTGGCTTGGAGAATTTTGAGCACTACTTTACTAGTGTGGGAGATGAGTGCAAGTGTGCTATAGTATGAACATTCTTTGGGATTACCTTTCTTGAGGACTGGAATGAAAACTGACATTTTCCAGTCCTGTGTCACTGCTGAGTTTTCCAAACTTGCTGGCATATTGAGTGCATTTGCAGCACTTTCACAGCATCATCTTTGAGGATTTGAAATAGCTTAATTGGAATTCCATCACCTCCACTAGCTTTGTTTGTAGTGATGCTTCCTAAGGCCCACTTGACTTCACATTCCAGGATGTCTGGTCCTAGGTGAGTGATCACACCATCATGATTATCTGGGTCATGAAGATCTTTTTGTATAGTTTTTTTTTGTGTATTCTTGCCACCTCTTCTTAATATCTTCTGCTTCTGTTAGGTCCATACCATTTCTGTCCTTTATTGAGCCCTTCTTTGCATGAAATGTTCCCTTGCTGTCTCTAAATTTCTTGAAGAGATCTCTAGTCTTTCCCATTCTATTGTTTTCCTCTATTTCTTTGCATTGATCACTGAGGAAGGCTTTCTTCTATCTCCTTGCTATTCTTTGAAACTCTGCATTCAAATGGATGTATCTTTCCTTTTCTCCTTTGCTTTTCACTTCTTTTCTTTTCACAGTCATTTGTAAGGCCTCTTCAGACAGTCATTTTGATGTTTTGCATTTCTTTTTCTTGGGGATGGTCTTGATCCCTGTCTGCTGTGGAATATCATGAACCTCTGTCCATAGTTCATCAGGCATTCTGTCTACCAGATCTAGTCCCTTACATGTATTTCTCACTTCCACTGTATAATCATAAGGGATTTGATTTAGGTCATTTCTGAATGGTCTAGTGGTTTCCCTCACTTTCTTCAGTTTAAGTCTTAATTTTGTCTTAAGGAGTTCATGATCTGAGCCTCAGTCAGCTCCCATTCTTGTTTTTGCTGACTGTATAGAGTTTCTCCATCTTTGCCTGCAAAGAATATAATCAATCTGATTTCAGTGTTGACCATCTAGTGATGTTCATGTGTAGAGTCTTCTATTGTGTTGTTGGAAGAGGGTGTTTGCTATGACCAGTGCATTCTTTTGGCAAAATTCCGTTAGCCTTTGCCCTGCTTTATTCTGTACTCCAAGGCCAAATTTGCCTGTTACTCCAGGTATTTCTTGACTTCTTACTTTTGCATTCCAGTCCCCTATAATGAAAAGGACATGATTTTTTTTTTTTTTTTTTTTTGAGGTGGGGGTGTTAGTTCTAGAAGGTTTTGTAGGTCTTCATAGAACCTTCAACTTCAGCTTCTTTGGTGTTACTGGTCGGGGCATAGACTTGGATTACCATGACATTGAATTGTTGCCTTGGAAACGAACAGAGATCATCCTGTCGTTTTTGAGATTGGATCCAAGTATGCATTTTGGACTCTTTTGTTGACTATGATGGCTACTCCATTTCTTCTAAGGGATTCCTGCCCACAGTAGTAGATATATTATTATATTATGGTTTTAGTTTTTTTGAAATCCTTCTTTATCATGCTCATCTTCTTTTTCATCTTATTCTGTTCTTTTCCATTTCATTGTTTTTATTTTTTGTTTTAAATTTTTATCTAATTTTCATTTTGTTTCCTTTTTATTTCAATATTTTCACCTTTATATGTCCATCTCCCAATTTATAGTGACTGGATTCTTTATTCTTTCTAGGATGTGAGCCAGGTTTGAAACATGTTTTTCTAACTCTGCTAATACATCTGCTAATGCCCTTCAGGATGTAGTTCCTTTTACTTTACACCAGTTTCCCTTCTACAGGTTTCTTATTAACTTGTTTTCCTTTTTGTTTCCTTGAAAAACATAAAATATAGCCAGACTCAATAAGAGCTAATGATTCTATTGAAATGGAAGTTGATCCTTGCCTTAAATCTTCAACTGAAGGTTGTGTTGATGGACAAAGCTTCGATTATATTTGTTTATAGGAGACTTTCACCTAGTTACCACTTCTCTGTTTTTTATCTGATCTTATTTCTACTCTTGTTGTTTAGTTGATAAGTCGTGTCTGACCCTTTTGTGACCGCTTGGACTGTAGCCCCCATGCTCCTCTGTCCATAGGATTCCCCCAGCAAGAATCCTGCAGTGGATTGTCATTTTCTTCTCCAGGGAACTTCCTGACCCAGGGATCAAACCCTCATCTCCTGCATTGGCAGGCAGGTTCTTACCACTGGGCCACCTGGGAAGCCCTGTCTATGTAATTCTTAATTCAAAGACGTGCTGTTACAATGGTTCTTCTTTTCTGCTTCCCTTTAAAGTGCTCACATTCCAGCCACCATAGCCATCAAAATCCCTGCTACATTTCCAGGTTCCTAAAAGGAGCCTTCCACTAGGCAGTTTTTGAAATTTGAAATATCTTCCAGGTGATACTACCCCTGAACTTGGGCAGGAGGCGGCTGTCCTTGGCTGTATGCTGTTGAGAGCCCCAACTGTGAGTCATTTCCAGCCAGACACAGGCCCACAGAGCTAGATGTCTGTGGGGCCAATATTAAGTGCAAACAAGAGAGGAGCAAAGAATGTTTCAGCCACTATCCAGGTCTGCAAAGGTCAACTGGTGGTAGTCATCAGCTGGCAGTGCACTCTGCTTCAGACAGAAGAGGTTAAGGCCGTGACAGCAGGAAGCACTCCGTGCTTTAGCCGAGAAATGAAAGACAATTACAGGATGCTCTGTGCTTTGGACAAACAGACGCCTTAGATAGGTGGATGTATTTTAGGAAGAATTTAAAGAACCCAGCTTCTTGCATCTTCCCATATGCACAGGAGCGCTAAGACCTTTCACTTTAGATATATGTTCTTTGTGACTGACAGTCATCTTTTATCAAGATTATACTTAGCTGCACATATTCCCTAGCCAAAAAGCAAATATATATATATATATATATATATACTGGCTTCCTCGCTGCCTCTTCAGAGCAGTTTCTCATATGAAAGGATGTCTCCTAAAGTATATAGTCCTAGTAAGACCCTCCACAAAGCTTGCCTCAGTTCTCGTGCTCCGTGCGTTTCTCCCGTGCAACAGCGGTAGCCCATCCGTCCTCTTGCGAAGCACACAAACAGTACTGGTCCCCAGACTTTCCCATCCACAGGCCCTGAGCCCTCCCCTGGGTTTGCACAGCTCTCTTCTCTGGCCCATCTTGCTGAGTGCTGGACTGTTCCACGGGCGTGTCTGTCCCTTGACTTTAGGGGTGTCCTAGGGACAGCAGCTGGAAGGGAGGTAAGTCAGGTGACCAGTCTGAGAGGTGAAGACTGGGGTGACCACCTCCATGAGCAAATGGCCCCTTGTGGTGCAGGCTGTGCCAGGATGTGGAAAAGGAAGGGAGGAGCCCTGGGCTGAGGGCCAGAAGCCGGATCTTCCCGTGTAGCCACGTCTCAATACAGAACTCTGAGGAAATCTGGATTTCTAAAATACAATCTAAACTTTTAGCTTATTGTTAAAATACATTAAAGTTTTTTCTTTTATGTTGAAATGTAGTTGCTAAGATACATTTTCTAGTGTATGAAAATATGACATATTGAGTTTTTATAGCTTGATTTATAATTTTTAAATATACATATGAGGGGCAGATTTTTAGGAGTCAATCCCATCAACTTTTATAATAGAAAGTTATTGAGTTGCTAAGTCATGTCTGACTCTTTGCAACCCCATGTTCTGCAGCATGCAAGATTCCTCAGCCTTCACTGTCTCCTGGAGTTTGCTCAAATTCATGTCCGTTGAGTTGGTGATGCCATCCAACCATCTCGTTCTCTGCCACCCCCTTCTCCTTTTCCCTTCAATCTTTCCCAGCATCAGGGCCTTTTCCAATGAGTCAATATTTCTCAATGAATGATATCAGATAAGTCTTTATGTTAAAGCAGAGAATGCAGTTTCTTTTCTGCCCATCTGGTATTCTTGAGAGAAGTAACAGATAGTAAAATAAATAAAATCAGCAGGATAGTTTGCCATACTATGAGATAATTCTCACTAATATCACACATGACTTCCCTGGTGTCTCAGATGGTAAATAATCTGCCTGCAAGGCAGGAACCTCAGTTTGATCCTTGGATTGGGAAGATCCCCTGGAGGAGGGCATGGCAACCTACTCTAGTATTCTTGCCTGGAGAATCCCATGGAGAGAGGAGCCAGGCAAGCTAAGTCCACAGGGTC
Source organism: Cervus canadensis (assembly GCF_019320065.1). NCBI lineage: Eukaryota > Metazoa > Chordata > Mammalia > Artiodactyla > Cervidae > Cervus > Cervus canadensis. The sequence goes on from NC_057389.1 coordinate 1,504,722, forward strand.
GCTGAGTCAAACATGACTAAAGTGACTTAGCATGCATGCTTTGTGAAAGACTTTTAATTGCAACCCTCTTCATTGCTCTTTGCTGAATTATAGTTGACAGAGTATGTGCTCCTATTTTTGCTACTTCATTTAAAAAATATGAACACTACCTCTGGTCACATTGTTCTTCTCTAGAAATTTTCAATTGTTTGACATTGCCTACTCAATTAACTATAAATTACTGTAACATTCAAGACTTTGATAATGCATTGCCTATCTTCTTTCTAGCTTTATTGCTCACTTCTATTCTTATACATCCTGTGTTTTATCAGTACTGGATTACTTGCTGTTTCCCTACCATGTCTATACTTCGTTCATTTTTATCCTTTCTTTATACAGTTTCCTTTCACTATAAACAGTCCTTTCAATCCTGAAATCTTTCCACCTGAAACCTCAATCTCTATTAAGACGTGACCTTCTCCACAAAGTCTTTTTGAATCCCCTCTACTGATTTTTCATTCTATGGAAACTTCATGAGACATTGTCTCCAGTTCTCTTGAGGAAAAGTCTTTTGTCTTTTATTGTATTTTCTTTTTCTGACCTCTCTTTGAAGGTAGACTCTAACTCTCTGTGGTACCTTTAAAACATGTTTCTTTATTTGACTGTGTCAGGTCTAAGTTGCAACATGCTGTGAGGGCAGGGCCTAGAGTGTGCAGACTTCATAATTGTGGCTCGTGGGCTAAGTTGCTCTGTGGCATGTGGGATCTTACTCATGTCCCCTGCATTGGAAGGTGGGTTCTTAACCACTGGAACACCTGGGAAGTCCCTTGGAATTGTTTTTTAATTCCCTATATGTATTGAATGCGAGCTGTGACTAGATCAATATGAGATGAACCAACAAGAAGTGCTATTTGGAAGACCTGAACATGCCTGCTATGGACTAAATATTTTTGTCCCCCCAAATTCATATGTTGAAATGCTAACCACCAATGTGACTTTATTTAAATGAGGCCTTAGGGTGGGACTCTGATCTGCTGGAATTAGTGTTCTTATAGGAAGAGTCACTGAAACTCGCTCAGCTGTGTCTGACTCTTTGTGACCCCACGGACTGTAGTCCATGGAATTCTCCAAGTGGAGTGGGTAGCCTATCCCATGGAACCACACCATATGATCTTCTTGAAAGCCCTCACTCTTAGCTTTAAGAGTCTCACCTTCAGTATATGAAGGAGTTTCTGGCAAATCCATCTGAGGAACTAGGGTGGCCACCCTTACTAGGTCATGGTTCTGTAACGCTGCTCTCTTAGCTGCCTGATCAGCTGCCTGGTTCCCTCGTGCCACTTCCATGCTCCCTTTTTGTGTCTTTCACAGCGGGAGACTGAAACCTCAGTAAGCAGATGGACTGCCTCCAAGAGCCTAAGGATTTGATCACCATATTTAATTGGGACCCTTGAGTGGTCAAGTGGCCTCTTTCTTTCCAAATAGCAACATGTACACGTAGCACCAGAAAGGCATACTTGGAGTTAGTGTAAATGGCTATTCTTTTTCCTTTTCCCAGCTCTAAAGCTCGAGTCAGGGCTATTGGACTTCAGCTAATTGGGATGAAGTACCTGGTGACAGAGGTTTAGCCTCTATGGTCTGGAGGCTAAATTGGAGATTACTGCATATCCGGCTCTTCTTTTCCCATCCAAGACAAAGCTGCTTCCATCAGTGTACCAGATTTCCTCAGGATTGGTCAGAGGATCTTCTGACAACCCCTCTTGGGGTTTTCTCCAGTGGTCTAAGGTTTCTAGACAAGAGTGAAAGGGGAGAGAGCCCTCTGGGGTAGGCTGGGTTAAGAACTTCACAAGAGGATATAGTCAGGCCTGGATTTTCCATCAGCACTTCTTGCTATCTGAGGATTCTTTGATCAGACATCCATAAATGGCCTCTCCCACTTAGGAGTTGTTTCACTTGGTGGCTTGTAAAAATAGTTTTCCTCCCAAAGAGAGTTTTAAAGCATCTTCTATTAGGATTGCAATGGCAGCAAGATTTCAAAGGCAGGGAGAGGTTTCTTCCCAGTAAGGGAGGACAGTCAGGGACCACTAGAAACTGGTGGGAAAATATTTGTCCATCCAAGCAACAAAGAGCTCAAGTGAATCTTTTTGTAATTGTTTTTCCTGTAGCATCCCAAATGGCACAGATTTGGGAGGAGAATGCTCTGGAGTAAGAGGTCAGGAAAGAGTAGGCATCCCCTGTGTCAACCAAGAAATTCTCAAGCTTATTTGCCACATCCAGGTGCACCCTTGGTTCCAGCCCTGGGATGGTTATCTGTGACAGGCAGCCTGGCTGGAGCAGACTGCTTAAGTCCTGTTGAACCATTGTGAGGGAAGGTTTGGTGCTTGACCTTGAGGCTCTTCAGTCCCGAGGGCAGAGTGCCACCCAGTGTCCCAATTGATGGCATTTGTAGCAAGCCGTTTTAGGAGATTTGTTTTAGGAGGTTTGGACACTCTTTGGCCCAATGCCCTGCCTGTCTACAGATTAGGCATTTGCTCCATGCCTTGTCCGTTAAGGATTCAGAGTTTTCCATAGGGCTTCCCTGGAGGGTGGCCAGCTTCTGAGCATGCCTTGTCTCTTTCCTTTTCTCCCTTTCCTGGGCCTTGGCCTCCTTCTTCTGTTCTCTGTTATAAAAGTTGTTGCTGGCTGTCTGGACCATCTCATCTAAAGAGGCAACAGGGTCTTGCTGCTGGAGCTGTTGTAACTATTCTGATGTCATTGGGACAGGAATTTGTCCTTTAAAATGACCTGTATCTTGTAAGAGTCTAAGTCCAGATTGGTAAACTTTTTGAGGGCCTCTTTTAAACTTTCCAGAAAGGCAATAGGGTTCTCATTGGGCTCCTGAGTTATTGGTGAGACTGGGCACAGTCCTACAAGTAATAGGCTTTCTTCTATGTCCATGTGTGGGCTTCCTTAGGGGTGAGTCTTTCTGAAGCTTATCCTACCCAGTACTGTTGCAACCCAAGAGCCAGGCATCCCTGGGTCAGGGAGCAGATCCTCAGGCAGGCTGAGGTGTGACAGCCTCCTGGAGATTGAATCACCAGGCAGGTTGAGGCAGGTTGGCCTCCTGAGAATTGAGTCCCTGGGCAGGTCGAGGCATGACGAACTCCTGGGACCCCTGGATTGGTGGATCCCTGAGCAGGTTGAGGCATGACAACCCTTTGAGTACCAGATCCCTAGGCAGGTCAAGGCAGGTTGACCTCCTGGGACACCTGGACTGGAGTTGGGTGTCCTCAAGGTCTCCAGCATGACCAGTGCTGGGTAGGATTAAGGAGCTGTAACCTTAACTCATTGCCAGTTTGTTCACCGCAGATGAGAATAGATACCCTGATGTAAAGCAATCTTAGCCTGAGCCGTGAGACTGGAAACCTGGTGAAACAGTCATAAGCCTTATCCTCTCACTGCTCTAAGGGATTGTAAGTCACTGATTTCCTCCCCTAGTCCTCCATAAGAGCAGGTTAGGGTGTCTCCAATGATAAACATTTCATTGTCATAGACCCACTTTAGGTAATAACAGAAGTAATGGCAAAGGAGTGGGTTATCTGGCCCTGTTAGGGGCATTAAAGTGTTTTAGTAATAGACTGGGTGGAGCAATGTCACCCACAAGCGGGCAGAGTCCTGGTTGTAAGAGTTAGCAAGTGGCTTAAGAACAAATTGATAAGAGACAACAGAACATATGTTCCATAAAAGCGGAGTGGAGATTTGATCCAGGGGTATGTTTGTAACTTTAGGAGATGGGTGGTAAGGGTTTGGGCCCAAACGGCCTGCAGGGCTGACTCCCAAAGAGGCAAACATTATCCCTGGAAGCCCAGTTGCCTTTGAAGGGATGCCGACAGAGGGACTTCTAGCAGGCACTGTGTGCCTGTTGCCCGCCCGAGCGGGTTCACTGGGAGATGCTGGTGTTGCACGTGTTGTAGGAAACATGGAAGATGAAGGCCTGAATATCTAGAGGGGTTGGATATTATACAGTATTTCCCTCCCAAGGGCCAGCTATTTCCTGGTTGTCCCTCCAGAAGACTGTAGAGGCAACATTGTGGGCCTGGACAGGGCTCAGGAAAAAAGCATGAAACAGGAGGGAAGGGGGCAGGGCACAACTTTTGAAAGAATGACATAGCACAAGGGCATAACATAAACTGATTAAAATCACTTGTGTCCAAGATGACAAGTCAAATTCAAGTAAACCTTAATCTGTAAGCTAAATGACACACCCAGACCTGGCAGGACAGCTCCAAGGCACTGTCAGAAGACTGAGGACTGGGTGGTTCCCCAATGGTTGTGATGATCCTCCCACTCATTAGCATATTAATTCACCCAGCTCCCCCAAACTAGCCGGACCACATTCCATGGCTGAACCATTTGCCCTCTGCAATGGCCCACACCCTGCAGAGTGTGCTCCTCTCTGAATCCTAACAAATCCACCTCTTATCTATCGCTGTGTCTCTCACTGAAGTTTTGCAATGAAACATCAGAGACTTAGCTTCATTAGGTCCTGAAGCCAGGCATCCTGGGTTTTGGCTGGGCTCAAGTCCCAGGAGAGAGGAGATGGAGAATGGGAGGAAAAATCAGTGAGAAAAACGTGCCAAGGAATCCCCTTCAAAGCCTGCTGGAAAATCTGCTAAATACCTGACCTGTGCTCACAGTTTTCATTGGCCTGATCCTTGGCACAAAGAAGATTAAGGACAGAAGAACTGCCACCGGCTTGGGCAACAGCTACTGGGGCTCAGCAGAGAGTGCCTTTGGGACATACCAAGGAGCAGCCTCTCCAGAGTCCCTCAGTGGCGCCCACTGGCACTTGCCTGCTCATGAAGGGTTCAAGGAAACAAGAAACGAGAGACTGCAAAGAAATTAAGATTTCCTTAGGCGTATGTCCCTCCAGCCATAGGAGCGAGGACCTCCTACCTTAACCAGAGGTCTTCTGGAATCTGAGACTGAGCAGTGTGAACTTTCTGCTGAGTTCGTTTTTCACTGTCCTGGTTTCTAGGACGCTGGGCTTCTTGTCACTTCCCCTGCGCTGGGTTTCCTGGGTTTCCTTTGCGTTATGCTTCCACCGCGGGAGCAGCGTTGGGCTGCTGCTGTGCTTGGCCTCCTCCTTGTGGGGACTGCACCGAGGTTGTTCCAGCCAGGTTAAACCCAAGTCACAGCACCTTAGATGTCAGGGGAGTGTAATCTCCTCAGTTCTGTCTTGTCACAACAAAAAATTTAAGCAACGGACATTAAAGCCCTCAGCGCATCACAGCTCTTGGACAGTGTTACAGCCCCGTGTTACAGCTCAGTTTTATTTAGAAGATAAAGGAAAAGACATCCTCGAGCTGTGAGGGCCTCCAACCAAAAAGATGCGAAGGCGAGAGAGAGAGAGAGAGAGAGAGAGAGAGAGAGAGATAGAGAGAGACCCGGTATTTTGGCTGCTCTTTATATAGGTTTTTTCTCCCCCTGGGTGTGCTCTTTGTGAACGGGGCTAGCCAGGAATGCTATTTGTTCTACCTGAGGTCCTCACTCTGGTCCTTGGGCCTTCCTTTGTTCTATTTTTGAGGGCTTTTCTCTTCCTTATCTTTTAGCCCCCGCCATTCTGGACTCCTTTTTCCTATTCTACCTGCCTAATACTGGCATATTGAGTGGAGCACTTTCACAGCATCATCTTTTAAGATTTGAAATAGCTCAATTGGAATTCCATCACCACTACTAGCTTCATCTGTAGTGATGCTTCCTAAGGCCCGCTTGACTTCACATTCCAGGATGTCTGGCTCTAGGCAAGTGATCACACCATTTTGATGATCTGGGTCATGAAGATCTTTTTTGTATAGGTCTTCTGTGTATTCTTGCCACCTCTTCTTAATATCTTCTTCTTCTGTTAGGTCCATGCCATTTCTGTCCTTTATTGTGCCCATCTTTGCATGAAATGTTCTCTAGTTTTCTTGAAGAGATATCTGGTCTTTCCCATTCTATTGTTTACCTCTATTTCTTTGCATTGTTCACTTAAGAAGGCTTTCTTATCTCTCCTCTCTATTCTTTGAAACTCTGCATTCAGATATGTATATCTTTCCTTTTCTCCTTTGCCTTTCACTTCTCTTCTTTTGTGACCTATTTGTAAGGCCTCCTCAGGCAACCATTTTGCCTTTTTCCATTTCCTTTTCTTGGTAATGGTTTTCGTCACTACCTCCTATATAGTGCTGTGAAATTCTGTCCATAGTTCTTCAGGCACTCTCTCTATCAGACCTAGTACCTTGAATCTCTTCAGGAACCATAGCCCTCCCATAAAATAATAGGCAATTAATTGTGTAGAGAAGCCTCCTGCCTTATGACAGTCCATTGTATCTAGACCTCAGCCTGCTGGAAGTATTGTAGGGCAAAGCAAATAAGCCAGTACTTTGGTATATGCCAGAAATTGTCAAATGTCCTCAGGTGATGAACTACCTAGGCAACACATAAATCATTTGTATTTCTCAGGCTGCACTAGTCACAACATAGGGCTGGTTTCAATTTCAGCAGGGTCATTTGCCCGTTTTTATTTTCTACCATGGAAATTGTTGGCATTCTAGCCTCTATTTCAAAGATTCTTTCAAATAGTTCAGGAATTTCCCCAAGGAGATCTCAAAGATCATCTGCAATGAGTCCCTCAATTGTCCCGGCTTTTTAGTGACTCTAAACCCCAGTTCCAGATACCTTTGATGATGCTGACTCTTGCTCAGAGCTGATGCCAGCCATTGTGATGCAGATGTCAGAGCTCAGGAAACTGTCATCCACATTACCCCAAGTCAGTGTTCCTTGAAATGTAATTTAGAAGGTCTGCCACTTTCTTACATTTGTTGTTGTTATTCAGTGGCTCAGTCCTGTCTGACTCTTTGCAACCCCATGGACTGCACCACACCAGGCTTCCCTGTCCTTCATCATCTCCCGCGGTTTACTCAAACTCATGTTCACTGAGTTGGTGATACCATCCAAACATCTCATCCTGTGACATTCCCTCTCAAACTGCCCTCAATCTTTCCCAGCATCAGGCTCTTTTCCAAAGACTTGGCTGTTTGCATCAGGTGGTAAAAGAATTGGAGTTTCACCTTCAGCATTAGTCCTCCCAATGAATATATTCTGCATATAAGTTAAATAAGCAAGGTGACAATACACAGCCTTGACTTACTCCTTTCCCAATTTGAAACCAGGTCATTATTCCATGTCCAGTTCTAACTGTTGCTTCTCGACCTCCACACAGGTTTCTCAGGTGACAGGTAAGGTGTTCTGATATTCCCATCTCTTTAAGAATTTTCCACAGTTTGCTGTGATGCACACAGTCAAAGGCTTTGGCATAATCAACAAAGCAGAAGTAGATGTTTTACTGGCAATATCTTGCTTTCTGTATGATTCAACAGATATTGGCAGTTTGATCTCTGGTTCCTCTGCCTTTTCTAAATCCAGCTTGAACATCTAGAAGTTCTGAGTTCATGTCTGTTGAAGCCTCAGTTCAGTTCAGTTCTGTAGGTCAGTCTTGTCCACCTCTTTGCGACCCGATGGACTGCATCATGCCAGGCTTCCCTGTCTGTCACCAACTCCCAGAGTTTACCCAAACTCATGTCCATTGAGTTGGTGATGCCATACAACCATCTATCCTCTGTTGTCACCTTCCCCTCACGCCTTCAATCATTCCCAGCCTCAGGGTCTTTCCAAATGAGTCGTCTCTTCCCATCAGGTAGCCAAAGTACTGGAGTTTCAGCTTCAACATCAGTCCTTCCAATGAATACTCAGGACTGAACTCCTTCAGGATGGACTGGTTGGATCTTCTTGCAGTCCAAGGGATTCTCAAGAGTCTTCTCCAACACCAAGTTCAAAAGCATCAATTCTTTGGTGCTCAGCTTTCTTTATAGTCCAACTCTCACATTCATACACGGCTACTGGATAAACCATAGCCTTGACTAGATGAATCTTTGTTGGCAAAGTAATGTCTCTGCCTTGTAATACACTGTATAGTTTGGTCATAACTTTCCTTCCAAGGAGTAAGTGTCTTTTAATTTCATGGCTGCAGTCACCATCTTCAGTCATTTTGGAGCCCCCCAAAATAAAGTCTGCAACTGTTTCCACTGTTTCCCCATCTATTTGCCATGAAGTAATGGGACCAGATGCCATGATTTTAGTTTTCTGAATGTTGAACTTTAAGCCAACTTTTTCCACTCTCCTCTTTCACTTTCATCAAGAGGCTCTTTAGTTCCTTGCTTTCTGCCACGAGGGTGGTGTCATCTGCATATCTGAGGTTACTGATATTTCTCTGGCAATCTTGATTCCAGCTTGCAATTCATCCAGCCCAGTATTTCTCATGATGTACTCTGCATATAAGTTAAATAATCAGGGTGATAATATACAACCTTGACATACTCCTTTCCTGATTTGGAACCAGTCTCTTGTTCCGTGTCCAGTTCTAACTGTTATTTCCTGACCTGCATACAGATTTCTCAAGAGGAAGGTCAGGTGGTCTGGTATTCCCGTCTCTTTCAGAATTTTCCACAGTTTGTGGTGATCCACACAGTCAAAGGATTTGGCATAGTCAACAAAGCAGAAATAGTTGTTTTTTTGGAACTCTCTTGCTTTTTTGATAATCCAGCAAATGTTGACAATTTGATCTCTGGTTCCTCTGCATTTTCTAAATCCAGCTTGAGCATCTGGATGTTCATGGTTCACGTATTGTTGAAACCTGGCTTGGAGAATTTTGAGCATTACTTTATTAGCGTGTGAGATGAGTGCAATTGTGCAGTAGTTTGAGCATTCTTTGGTATTGCCTTTCTTTGTTATTGGAATGAAAACTGACCTTTCCCAGTCCTGTGACCACTGCTGAGTTTTCCAAAGTTGCTGGCATATTGAGTGCAGCACTTTCACAGCATCATCTTTGAGAATTTGGAATAGCTCAACTGGAATTCCATCACCCCCACTAGCTTTGTTCGTAGTGATGCTTCCTATTTGACTTCACGTTCCAGGATGTCCGGCTCTAGGTGAGTGATCTCACCATCATGATTATCTGGGTCATTAAGATGTTTTTTATACAGTTCTTTTGTGTATTCTTGCCACCTTTTTTTAATATCTTCTGCTTCTGTTAGGTTCATACCATTTCTGTCCTTTATTGAGCCCATCTTTGTATGAAATGTTCCCTTGGTATCTCTACTTTTCTTGAAGAGATCTCTAGTCTTTCCCATTCTATTGTTTTCCTCTATTTCTTTGCGCTGATAGCTGAGGAAGGCTTTCTTCTATCTCCTTGCTATTCTTTGGAACTCTGCATTCAAATGGGTATATCTTTCCTTCTCTCCTTTGCTTTTCACCTCTATTCACAGCTATTTGTAAGGCCTCCTCAGACAGCCATTTTGCTTTTTTGCATTTCTTTTTCTTGGGGATGTTCTTGATCCCTGTCTCCTGTACAATGTCACGAATCTCCATCCATAGTTCATCAGGCACTGTGTCTGACATCTAGTCCCTTAAATCTATTTCTCACTTCTACTGTATAATAGTAAGGGATTTGATTTAGGTCATTTCTGAAGGGTTTAGTGGTTTTCCCTACTTTCTTCCAGTTAAGTCTTAATTTTGTCTTAAGGAGTTCATGACCTGAGCCACAGTCAGGTTCTGGTCTTGTTTTTGCTGACTGTATAGCGGTTCTCCGTCTTTGGCTGCAAAGAATATAATCAATCTGATTATGGTATTAACAATCTGGTGATATCCATGTGTAGAGTCTTCTCTTCTGTTGTTGGAAGAGGGTGTTTGCTATGACTAGTATGTTCTCTTGGCAAAACTCTGTTAGCCTTTGCCCTGCTTCATTCTCTACTCCAAGGCCAAATTTGCCTGCTACTCCAGATATTTGTTGACTTCCTACTTTTGCATTCCAGTCCCCTATAATGAAAAGGACATCTGTTTTGGGTGTTAGTTCTAGAAGGTCTTGTCAGTCTTCATAGAACCATTCAACTTCAGCTTCTTTAGCATTACTGGTCAGGGCATAGACTTGGATTACTGTGATATTGAGTTGTTTGTCTTGGAAACTAACAGAGATCATCCTGTCGTTTTTGAGATTGGATCCAAGTATGCATTTTGGACTCTTTTGTTGACTATGATGGCTACGCCATTTCTTCTAAGGGATTCCTGCCCAGGGTAGTAGATATAATGGTCATCTAAGTTAAATTCACCCTTTCCAGTCCATTTTAGTTCACTGATTCCTAAAATGTCGACATTCACTTTTGCCATCTCCTGTTTGACCACTTCCAATTTGCCTTGATTCATGGACCTAACATTCCAGGTTCCTACACAATGTTGCTTATTACAGGCTCGGACCTTGCTTCTATCACCAGTCACATCCACAACTGGGTGTTGGTTTTTTCTTTGGCTCTGTCTCTTCATTCTTTCTGGAGTTATCTCCCCACTCTTCTCCAGTAGCATGTTACCTACTGATCTGGGAAGTTCATCATTCATTGTCTTATCTTGTTGCCTCTACATACTGTTCAAGGGGTTCTCAAGGCAAGAATACTGAAGTGGTTTGCCATTCCCTTCTCCATGGGACCACATTTTACTAGAACTCTCCACCATGACCGGTCCATCTTGGGTGGCCCTACATGGCATGGCTCATAGTTTCATTGAGTTAGACAAGGCTGTGGTCCATGTGGTTAGATTGGTTAGTTTTCTGTGGTTGTGGTTTTCAATCTGTCTGCCCTCTGATGCGGAAGGATAAGATGCTTATTGAAGCTTCCTGATGGGAGAGACTGACTGACAGGGAAACTGGGTCTTGTTCTGATGAACATGGACCGTGTTCAGTAAATCTTTAATTCAATTTTCTGTTGATGAGTGGGGCTATGTTCCCTCCTTTTATTTACCTTGGGCCAAACTGTTGTGAAGGTAATAAAGATAATGATGACCTCTTTTGAAAGATCCCATGCATTTACTGGTACATTCAGTGCCACCAGCCCTGCAGCAGGCCATCACCAACCCACACCTCTGCTGGAGACTCCTGGACACTCAAAGGCAAGTCTGGGTCAGTCTCTTGTGGGGTCCTTGCTCTTTTCTCCTGGGTCCTGGTGCACAAGTTTCTGTTTATGCCCTCCAAGGATCTATTTCCCAGTCCTGTGTAAGTTCTGGCAGCTTTATAGTGGGATTAATGGCGAGCTTCTCCAAGAGGGCTTATGCCATACCCAAGTCTGCTACACCCAGAGCCCCTGTCCCTGTAGTAGTCCACTGCTGACTTGTACCTCTACAGGAGATTACCTTGGAGAATTTTGAACGTGTTGAAGCCTAGCTTGGAGAATTTTGAGCATGACCTTGCTAGCATGTGAAATGAGTACAATTATGTGGTAGTTTGACTATTCTTGGGTATTGGCCTTCATTGGGATTGGAATGAAAACTGACCTTTTCCAGTCCTGTGGGTACTGCTGAGTTTTCCAAATTTGCTAGCATATTGCGTGCAGCACTTCACAGCATCATCTTTTAGGATAGCTCAGCTGGAATTTCATCACCTCTACTAGCTTTGTTTGTAGTGATATTTCCTAAGGCCCACTTGATTTTGCACTCCAGGATGTCTGACTCTAGTGAGTGATCACACCATAATGATTATCTGGGTCATTAAGATCTTTTTAATAGACTTCTTTTGTGTGTTCTTGCCATCTTTTCTTAATATCTTCTTCTTCTGTTAGGTCCATCCCATTTCTGTCCTTTATTGTGGTCATCTTTGCATGAAATATTCTGTTGGTATCTCTAATTTTCTTGAAGAGACCTCAAGTCTTTCCCATTCTATTGTTTTTCTCTATTTCTTTGCACTGTTCACTTAGGAATGCTTTGTGTATACAGACCTATCTATACTCAGCTGGAACTAATGGCAAAGGCAACAGAAAAAAGGAGGAGGTGTTGCAGAGGTGGCCCTAATTTATTCGTTTTACCAGCACCTCTTGACCGGTTTTGTAAGTAGGGATTAAACAAGACAAACTAGATCTTTTTCTTCATAGACTGATAAGAGTCCTTGGACTTGGTTCTAATGCAGTCCAAAATTTAGGTGTCAAATGAGATGAATCAGTAATGGAGATTTCTCAGGGTTGCCAGAGATGGTGGGAAAATACCAGTGAAATTTTGTCACAGAATCTGAAGAAGAGATTGGTTAACTAAGTAAGTTGTTACTAAGAAGAAGCTGAGTTAATAAGTATAAAAGATAAAATACCATTCTTTGAATTTGGTAACTTGTATGTTGCTGATATGTTTGATGAGCAGTTTCAAAGAGCAGTTGTGATGGAAGCTCTCCAGCAATGGTTTATGCAAGTAGAGAGAGAGGATAGAAAGCTGTATATTGGTTTTCCATCAAGAGGATTGATCAATGGATCAATAACTGAAAAGGCTATGATGCCAAGTTACTGTGTGTGTGAATACATGTGTGTGTTTGTTATGACATAAGGGAGTATTTCCATGCTGATGAGAACGGTCATGCAAAGAGAGTGAAATTAAAGATTCATTAAAGAGTAGAAAACTTCACAGAAAAGGTAGGGCTAGAGAGGGATCCAGAGGATAAATGGAAGGTTTGAGTTTTATAATAGCCAGGATTCATCTTCCTTCAAATCCGGAGGCAGGTCAGAGAGGTTAGGTGCAGATTCAGGTTGGTTTGTAGAGCCAGTGCTGGTGGTAACAGGAGAGGATTTTTGCCCAGTGACTTCCTTTGTCTTTCCTTGAATTATGAGGTTAGCCTATGTTTAGATCTCACTTTCCAAAATCTGAAACAGAGTTATTTCCTTGGAGGTATCTGTAAATTTAATGGGAATATATTCCATTCCATTCATTCAAAAAAATGTTCTTAAGGGCCTACTGTGTGCCACGAACTGTGTTAAGCTCTTCAGATAGAAAATGAATGGGACATATACCTTTTTCCCCCCTCTGATTATGAAACTCAAGGGTGCAAATCTGGTTTAGGAATATATAGTCACAATTTAGGAGCTCTTACCTCTTTCTGGGTACTGGATCTGAAAATAAAGTGCACTATGAGCAGGAGACTGATGATATCTTAGTCAAATTCCTTTTGATCACAAGTAAACAATAAACAGCAAATTTGGAAAACTTAGCAGTGGCCACAGGACTGGAAAAGCTGTTTTCATTGCAATCCCAAAGAAAGGCAATGCCAAAGAATGTTCAAACCACCGCCCAATTGAACTCATCCTACACACTAGGAAAGTAATGTTCAAAATTCTCCAAGCCAGGCTTCAGTAATACGTGAACTGTGAACTTCCAGATGTTCAAGCTGGATTTAGAAAAGGCAGAGGAGCCAGAGATTAAATTGACAACATCCACTGGATCATAGAAAAAGCAAAAGAATTCCAGAAAAACATCTACTTCTGCTTTATTGACTATGCCAAAGCCTTTGACTGTGTGGATCACAACAAACTGTGGAAAATTCTTCAAGAGATGGGAATAGCAGACCAGCTGACCTGCCCCTGAGAAACCTGTGTGCAGGTCGGGAAACACCAGTCAGCCAGGCCCTGACACAGCCGTGTCTCCGGAGGGCGGCACTGCCACAGAACTGGGCCTGGTGGTGAGACCCTGGTCCAGGCGCCAGTTCAGAGGGAGGTCTGGGCACACGCCCCCCACTGTCCACCCTGCTGGGGACGTGTCTGTGCACATGGTCTGGGCAGGTCTCTCCAGGGCTCCCTGCCCTACGCGGACCAGCTCCAGCTCCAGGAGCGGGGCGCTCTCGCCGCCTACGGGGCCCCCACCCCCTCCTGCCACCGGCTCCTGCAGGAAACCAGGGGCCTTCCCGGCTGCCGCTGACCTGAGCAGGTCCCGCAAGGGCACATCTGCGGGGGGCAGCCACTTCAGTGGGCAGGGTTTGTTTTGCTTTGGGGAAGTTGTGCTGTGGCTCCTGAGAACTGAGTGCATCCTTGAGAGCACCTTTGACTGCTCCCTGACCATTTTTTAAAAAATTATTTATTTTAATTGGAAGCTAATTATTTTACAGTATTGTAGTGGTTTTTGCCATACATTGACATGAATCAGCCACGGGTGTACATGTGTCCCTGATCCTGAGCCCCCTCCCACCTCCTTCCCCATCCCATCCCTGAGGGTCATCCCAGTGCACCAACCCTGAGCACCCTGTCTCATGCATTGAACCTGGACTGGCGATCTGTTTCACTTATGATAATATGCATGTTTCAATGCTATTCTCTCAAATCATCCTACCCTCGCCTTCTCCCACAGAGTCCAAAAGCCGGTTCTGTGTATCTGTGTCTCTTTTGCTGTCTCTCATATAGGGTCATCATTACCATCTTTCTAAATTCCATATATATGCATTAATATACTGTATTGGTGTTTTTCTTTCTGACTTACTTCACTCTGTATAATGGGCTCCAGTTTCATCCACCTCATTAGAACTGGTTCAAATGCATTCTTTTTTAATAGCTGAGTAATATTCCATTGTGCATATGTACCACAGCTTTCTTATCCATTCATTTGCTGATGGACATCTAGGTTGCTTCCACGTCCTGGCTGTTATAAACAGTGCTGCAATGAACATTGGGGTACATATGTCTCTTTCAGTTCTGGTTTCCTCAGTGTGTATGTCCAGCAATGGGATTGCTGGGTCATATGGTAGTTCTATTTCCAGTCTTTTAAGAAATCTCCACACTGTTCTCCATAATGGATGTATTAGTGTTCATTCCCACCAACAGTGTAAGAGGGTTCCCTTTTCTCCACACCCTCTCCAGCATTTATTGTTTATAGACTTTTAGACGGCAGCCATTCTGACTAGCGTGAGATGGTACCTCATTTTGGTTTTGATTTGCATTTCTCTGATAGTGAGTGATGTTGAGCATCTTTTCATGTGTTTGTTAGCCATCTGTATGTTTTCTTTGGAGAAATGTCTGGTTAGTTCTTTGGCCCACTCTTTGATTGGGTTGTTTATTTTTCTGGAATTGAGCTGCAGGAGTTGCCTGTATATTTTTGAGATTAATTCTTTGTCAGTTGCTTCATTTGCTGTTATTTTCTCCCATTCTGAAGGCTGTCTTTTCACCTTGCTTATAACTTCCTCCACTGTGCAAAAGCTTTTAAGTTTAATTAGGTCCCATTTGTTTATTTTTGCTTTTATGTTCATTACTCTGGGAGGTGGGTCATAGAGGATCCTGCTGTGATTTATGTCAGAGACTGTTTTGCCTATGTTTTCTTCTAGGAGTTTTATAATTTCTGGTCTTATGTTTAGATCTATAATCCATTTTGAGTTTATTTTTGTGTATGGTGTTAGAAAGTGTCCTAGTTTCATTCTTTTAAAAGTTGTTGACCAGTTTTCCCAGCACCACTTGTTAAAGAGATTGTCTTTTCTCCATTGTATGTCTTGTCTCCTCTGTCAAAGATAAGGTGTCCATAGGTGCGTGGATTTATCTCTGGGCTTTCTATTTTGTTCCATTGGTCTACATTTCTGTCTTTGTGCCAGTACCATACTGTCTTGATGACTAGCTTTGTAATATAGTCTGAAGTCAGGCAGGTTAATTCCTCCAGTTCCATTCTTCTTTCTCAAGATTGCTTTGGCTATTTGAGATTTTTTGTATTTCCATACAAATTGTGAAATTATTTGTTCTAGTTCTGTGAAAAATACCATTGGCAGCCTAATAGGGATTGCATTGAATCTATAGATTGCTTTGGGTAGTGTACTCATTTTCACTATATTGATTTTTCTGATCCATGAACACGGTATATTTCTCCATCTATTTGTGTCCTCTTTGATTTCTTTCATCAGTGTTTTATAGTTTTCTACATATAGGTCTTTTGTTTCCTTAGGTAGATTTATTTCTAAATATTTTATTCTTTTCATTGCAATGGTGAATGGAATTGTTTCCTTAATTTATCTTTCTGTTTTCTCATTGTTAGTGTATAGGAATACAAGGGATTTCTGTGTGTTACTTTTATATTCTGCCACTTTACTATATTCATTGATTAGCTCTAGTAATTTTCTGGTAGTGTCTTTGGGGTTTCCTATGTAGAGGATCATGTCATCTGCAGACAGTAAGAGTTTTCCTTCTTCTTTTACAATTTGGATTCCTTTTATTTCTTTTTCTTCTCTGATTGCAGTGGCTAAAACTTCCAAAATTATGTTGAATAGTAGTGGTGAGAGTGGGCACCCTTGTCTTGTTCCTGACTTTAGGGGAAATGCTTTCAATTTTTCACCATTGAGGATAATGTTCAGTACGGGTTTATCATATATGGCTTTTACTATGTTGAAGTATGTTCCTTCTATGCCTGCTTTCTGAAGGGTTTTTTTTTTTTTTTTTTAATCACAAATGAATGTTGAATTTTGTCAAAGGCTTTCTCTGCATCTATTGAGATAATCATGTAGCTTTTATCTTTCAATCTGTTAATGTGGTGGGTGTATCACTTTTCACCAGGCTCTCACTGTCTTCAGCCACCTCGTGGTTTCAGTAAAGATAAACAAGCATTTACTCCGTTGTCACAATTTCTTCCTTGAGACTTGCCGCAGAAGTTAATGAAGAATGGAGTTGATTCCACACATAAAAGACTTCATAAAGCACAATGGCTCTGGCTGGTCCCTGAATGAGCTGCTCAGGATGGAGCTGGCTGTTTCAGACAAACTGCATGGGGACCTTCACATCAGGATGCCGCTGGACTTTCTGTCCATATTGCACACCCTGGTGGTCCTGCACTGGCCCCACATGAAGGAGCTGAGGCCTCAGAGGGATCCTCCTCTCTATGTAGAATCTCTGACCAGCCAGCTGCAGCTGTGTGTGGTGGGCCATCAGCTGCTGCAGCTCAAGGGTTCCACGCTGGCCTTGGTCATCACCACCTTCAAGCTGGAGAGGCTCATGCCAGACAGCTGTATTCCTGTACCTGACCTGCTGAAGAAGGCTTAGGTTGGAATTATGCAGTGGAATGGCTGCAAAGAGCATGTAAAACAGCAACTGGCAAGCCTTTTCTCATTGTCCTGCGTGGACACTTTGTGGCTCCCCTGCTGGAGTCTCTGTCTTACCCCAGGGCCTTTCACATCTTCGTGGCAAATCTCGACTTGAACTTCTCTATATTCTGGGCTTTATGGATCCTGTAACAAGAAAGCAAGAAGGCCTTGAAAGAGCAACTGAGAAAACACTCCTGATTCTTCAGGGAAAACAAATAAACAAACAAACAAAAGCAAAACAAAACAAAACAAACAAACAAACAAACAAAAAAAAAAACAAGGGGGCAAAAGGGAAAGGTTAGTTTTATAAGTTAAACTCAAACTCCTGCCTCCCTTGCAATCCTGGGCCTGAGACCAGGGAGAGGGAATAAATGCTCACAGTGCAGCTTGCTTTTTCTTCCTTCCTCAGTGAGGAAGGAAGCTGCACTGTGAGGTCAGGGCAGAAGGGCCAGGCTGGTGTTGACAGACAGGTTTCTGCTGCTGCACCTGCCAGCACTGGCTGGGTCCTTCCAGCTTCCCAGGCTTGCACCAAAAGCACGTACAGGCTTCATGTCCCGAGTACTCTGCCCACCTCTGCAGAAACGGGACAGTCTTTCCAGGTAGGTTTACCCTGACTTGGCCAGGATCTAAGTCTTTCCTTTGTAAGGACTTGATTTATAAAGTGTGCTTTATTTCATATACACTAACCAGATCAAGCTTTAGGCATATTTCTCCTTGATTACTCTTAGCTTATAGGCTTAACTAGAGGAATCTCTGTGTTTAGAAAACGGCACTTTGAGGTGATGCTTGTGTTGGGAAGGCACAGCTCCCAGGGTTTTGGTTGAGATGAGCGGGTCCTGAGGCTGAGCTCCCCCTACTGCAGGGAAGAGCGACCATGGGCATGGCAATGATGGAGAAGCCAGCTGCCCCTGGGATGTGGTGATGCTGGAGCCTTTCTCTAGGCAGTGGAGTCTGGCTGACAGAGATGCCAGCTGGGACTGTGGAAGTAGTGCTGGGGATGTGAATGACTGAGCCACGCACTCAGAGGTCATCTGTGAAGTCCTTCCATGGTGAACAGTTTTCTGTAAATGTGCTAAGCCATGGAAAGGGTGATCTGCTACTAGGTGCAAAGTAGCCAATACTAGCTATACTGTATCAGTGTCTGTGCTGAAGTCAGCACAGATCTCTGCCTTCTGCTGAGACAAATTTGCTTGTTGGAGCTTTTGTTCAAATACACTTGACTTCCATTCACACACACACACACAAAGCAACAGTTAAAACTGGACATGGAACAATGGACTGGTTCCAAATTGGGAAAGCAGTACATCAAAGCTGTATATTGTAACCTTGCTTATTTAACTTATACACAGAGTACATCATGCGAAACACCAGGCTGGGTGAAGCACAAGTTGGAGCCAAGATGTCAGGGAATAATACTAAAAACCTCAGATATGCAGGTGACACCACCCTTATGGCAGAAAGCAAAGAGGAACTAAAGAGTCTCTTGATGAAAGTGAAAGAAAAGAGTGAAAAAGCTGGCTTAAAACTCAACATTCAAAAAACGAAGATCATGGCATCTGGTCCCATCACTTCATGGCAAATAGATAGGAAACAGTGGAAACAGTGACAATCACTGCTGATGGTGACTGCAGCCATGAGTTAAAATTTTTTTTTTCATTTATTTTTATTAGTTGGAGGCTAATTACTTTACAGTGTTGTAGTGGTTTTTGCCATACAGTGACATGAATCAGCCATGGATTTACATGTGTTCCCCATCCTGATCCCCCCTCCCGCCTCGCTCTCCATCCCATTCCTCTGGGTCTTCCCAGTGCACCAGCCCTGAGCACTTGTCTCATGCATCCAACCTGGGCTGGTGATCTGTTTCACCCTTGATAGTATACTTGTTTCAATGCTATTCTCTCAGAACATCCCACCCTTGCCTTCTCCCACAGAGTCCAAAAGTCTGTTCTACACATCTGTGTCTCTTTTTCTGTTTTTCATATAGGGTTATCGTTACCATCTTTCTAAATTCCATGTATATACTTTAGTATACTGTATTGGTGTTTATTTTTCTGACTTACTTCACTCTGTATAATGGGCTCCAGTTTCCTCCATCTCATTAGAACTGATTCAAATGAATTCTTTTTAAAGGCTGAGTAATATTCCATAGTGTATATGTACCATAGCTTCCTTATCCATTCATCTGCTGATGGGCATCTAGGTTGCTTCCATGTCCTGGCTATTACAAACAGTGCTGCAATGAACATTGGGGCACACGTGTCTCTTTCAGATCTGGTTTCCTCAGTGTGTATGCCCAGGAGTGGGATTACTGGGTCATATGGCTGTTCTATTTCCAGTTTTTTAAGGAATCTCCACACTGTTCTCCATAGTGGCTGTACTAGTTTGCATTCCCACCAACAGTGTAAGGGGGTTCCCTTTTCTCCACACCCTCTCCAGC
Source organism: Cervus canadensis (assembly GCF_019320065.1). NCBI lineage: Eukaryota > Metazoa > Chordata > Mammalia > Artiodactyla > Cervidae > Cervus > Cervus canadensis. The sequence continues at coordinate 1,524,047 of NC_057389.1, forward strand.
GTTTGTTGCTTGTAGACTTTTGGATAGCAGCCATTCTGACTGGTGTGTAAAGGTACCTCATTGAAGTTTTGATTTGCATTTCTCTGATAATGAGTGATGTTGAGCATCTTTTCATGTGTTTGTTAGCCATCTGTATGTTTTCTTTGGAGAAATGTCTGTTTAGATATTTGGCCCATTTTTTGATTGGGTCATTTATTTTTCTGGAATTGAACTGCAGGAGTTGCCTGTATATTTTTGAGATTAATGCTTTATCTGTTGCTTCATTTGCTATTATTTTCTCCCATTCTGAAGGCTGTCTTTGCACCTTGCTCATAGTTTCCTTTGTTGTGCAAAAGCTTTTAAGTTTCATTAGGTCCCATTTGTTTAATTTTGCTTTTATTTACAATATTCTGGGAGGTGGGTCATAGAGGATCTTGCTGTGATTTATGTCAGAGAGTGGTTTGCCTATGTTCTCCTCTAGGAGTTTTATAGTTTCTGGTCTTACATTTAGATTTTTAATCCATTTTGAGTTTATTTTTGTGTACGGTGTTAGAAAGTGTTCTAGTTTCATTCTTTTAAAAATGGTTGACCAGTTTTCCCAGCACCACTTGTTAAAGAGGTTGTGTTTTGTCCATTGTATATTCTTGCCTCCTTTGTCGATGATAAGGTGTCCATAAGTACGTGGATTTGTCTCTGGACTTTCTATTTTTTTCCACTGATTTATATTTCTGTCTTTGTGCCAGTACCATACTGTCTTGATGACTGTGGCTTTGTAGTAGAGTGTGAAGTCAGGCAGGTTGATTCCTCCAGTTCCATTCTTCTTTCTAAAGATTGCTTTGGCTATTCAAGGTTTTTGGTATTTCCATACAAATTGTGAAATCATTTGTTCTAGTTTTGTGAAGAATACTGTTGGTAGCTTGATAGGGATTGCATTGAATGTATAGATTGCTTTGGGTAGTATACTCATTTTCACAGTATTGATTCTTCCAATCCATGAACACGGTATATTTCTCCGTCTATTTGTGTCCTCTTTGATTTCTTTCATCAGTGTTTTATAGTTTTCTATGTATAGGTCCTTTGTTTCTTTAGGTAGATATACTCCTAAGTATTTTATTCTTTTTGTTGCAATGGTGAATGGAATTGTTTCCTTAATTTCTCTTTCTGTTTTCTCATTGTTAGTGTACAGGAATGCAAGGGATTTCTGTGTGTTAATTTTATATCCTCCAACTTTGCTATATTCATTGATTAGCTCTAGTAATTTTCTGGTATAGTCTTTAGGGTTTCCTATGTAGAGGATCATGTCATCTGCAAACAGTGAGAGTTTCACTTCTTCTTTTCCTATCTGGATTCCTTTTATTTCTTTTTCTGCTCTGATTGCTGTGGCCAAAACTTCCAAAATTATGTTGAATAGTAGTGGTGAGAGTGGGCACCCTTGTCTTGTTCCTGATTTTATGGGAAATGCTTTCAATTTTTCACCACTGAGGATAATGTTTGCTGTGGGTTTGTCATATATAGCTTTTTATGTTGAGGTATGTTACTTCTATTCCTGCTTTCTGGAGAGTTTTTATCATAAATGAATGTTAAATTTTGTCAAAGGCTTTTTCTGCATCTATTGAGATAATCATATGGTTTTTATCTTTCAATTTGTTAATGTGGTGTATTACATTGATTAATTTGCAGATATTAAAGAATCCTTGCATTCTTTGGATAAAGCCCACTTGGTCATGATGTACGATCTTTTTAGTATGTTGTTGGATTCTGTTTGCTAGAATTTTGTAAGGGATATTTGCATCTATGTTCATCAGTGATATTGGCCTGTAGTTTTCATTTTCTTTCTTTCTTTTTTGTGGCTGCAGCCATGAAATTAAAAGACGGTTACTCCTTGGAAGAAAAGCTATGACCAACCTAGATAGCATATTACAAAGCAGAGACATTACTTTGCCAACAAAGGTCTGTCTAGTCAAACCTATGGTTTTTCAGTAGTCATGTACAGATGTGAGAGTGATAGCTTAGTGAATGGTGTTGGATTTGTGATCTTCAAAGATTTAACTTCAGGACCAGGGACCAGGCTTGATCACTCAAGAGCTTTTGTGTAGCAGAGTTTTATTAAAGTGAAAAGGCACAGAGAAATCTCCTGACATACACGTCAGAAGGGGGATGGAGAAATAGCCCCCTCACTAGTGTTAGCAAGGGAGTTATATACTTTTTAATGAATTATTACAATAAATTAAAAGAATGTCTCAAGTTTGTGAAAATTTTACCAGACCCACTCACACAATTTACATTTTAGGATAACAGGATTAGAACTTAACAATAGAAAGATTCTACTAGACCCACTCCCATAATATACCTTTTAAGATATCAGGATTAGTCAGAAGGTTTTCAGGAAAGAGAAACTGCCCTCAAGCAGGATACATTGTTGTTATATAATCCCTAGTATAGAGTTTAAACTGAGTTGTTTGTTGTGTAATCATCAGTCCTGGGCTTAAAGAAACAAATGTTTCATGTGACTAAGACTAAGGAATGTAGAGGGAAAAAAAGTTTTTCCTTTCCTCCTTCTTGAGAGTTCCAGATTCCTATCTCCTCCTTGAGAACACCAGGCCCCTCTCTCCTTGGAGACCCCAAACTGTTTATCAACCTGCCTAGGAATTGACTCTCTCATCCCCCTCTTTTCTTTTAGCAGAATTATGTTGCCAAGGGAAAGGGGCTTTGTTTTCATTCCATATCTACTTCCTGCTGTGATGGGGCACTGTCCCTCAACTGTTGAGGCAGCATATTCTGCTAACCCTCATATAGAAGGTCTCTGATCCAGGGGCCCCAAGCTGGAGGAGGCTGTGGCATTCGTAGGAGCCTGGACATTCATTTGTGACTTAAAAGCTTTGAAATTGTTAGAAACAAATCCAGTACACAGTTACAGATGTAAGGCAAAATAGTCATTAAACCAAGACAATGTATAAGCAAGATTAAAAGTCACATTTTGTCCATAGTTAAAATACAAAGTTTTGCACCAATCCATTTTAGGATTGCTAGATATCATGATTAAAAGAGAGGCATCACACGTGATTGTTGTTGGTGGAGATATTTATAGAGTTGAGGAAAGTCTTCTCCTTGAAATGGAGAAAGCCTCCATGGGAAGCCTTCAACTGATGAAGAGGGGAGTGCTGTGCAGACCCAGCAGTTAGACAGATTGTGGAATGCAGCGTAGGAATGAGCCCAGGACAGGAAGGCATTGTCTTGAGAGTCAAACGATAGACTCAGGACTTTTGGAGTCAACAGAAGCAGGCTCACATAGATTATCAGGCCCATCTGAAAAGTAAAATGTGAAAACATAGAGGATAAAGACAAAAAATGACATTGTTAATTTTGGTCAGGGTGCCACTTTTTAACTCAAGTGTGGTGCACCCAGGAATCAATTCCTGGCACCTTGACAGCTGTGGGAGAAGAAAGAATAACCTGATACGAGCCTTCCCAGAAGGGCTTGAGAGATTGGCCTCCAGACCCCAAAGTCTTTATCAGGACCTCGTTGCCTGGCTCAAAGAGTGGCTTGCTTGACTCAAAGGCTGGGTCGGGAGTCATGTTCCAGAGTTTCCGTAATGTCTCTTGAAAGGCTGAAAGCTGAGTCACATAGTTAGTTAATTATAAGGCCTCAGGGCCTATAACAATGTCTGTGCATAAAAAGGGTCTTCCATTGACACATTCAAAGGGGGACAGTCCTTCCTTTTTAGGGGAAGTCTGATCCCTCATTAAAAGCTATGGGTAGAAATTTTAGTCACTTCCACATCTCTTAAGTTAATTTATGCAAATGTCTCTTAATAATGTCATTAGCCTTTTCTACCTTTCCTGAAGATTGGTTTTTCCAGGAACAGGGTAAGTGATATTCTATTCCTAGAGCTTTTGACACCCCTTGAGTTACAGCAACTTTAAAGGTGGAGCCATTGTCACTCTGGAGACTCCATGGCAGCCCAAACCTGGGAATAATGTCATGTATTAAAATTTTTATAACTTCCTTAGCCTGTTCAGTATGTCAGGGAAAGACCTCAATCCATCCAGTAAAAGTGTCTACCCAGACCTGTAAGCAAGAAAATCCATTTGTTTTTGGCATATGAGTAAAAGGAACCACAGCCTCATTTATTATTTGTAAATCTTGAACTAGTCTCCGTTTATCATTTGACTTTTTCACACCCAAAATAGAAGTGTTGCATGGACTATTACAGGGATTTAATAGCCCCTGCTCCTTTAAATTTTCAATTATGGGTTTTAACCCTTCTTTAACCTAGGACTTTAGTGGGTACTGCTTTGATGTGGAAATAGGTGAGGGTCTTTGAGCTTGATAACAACAGGAACAGCATTTTGTGCTTGACCCACTGTCTTTCCATCAGCCCATACTCTAGGATTTACATTTTGTTCAATTAATGGGAGAGAAAGAGCAGGCTCCATATTCATGAAAACAGAGGCCTGGGCCTTGCTGGGTATATCCCTCCCCAGAAGGGGTGAGGGAAACCCCGGTACGATCAGAAACTCGTGAGAAAACAGCACAGAGCCCCAGTTGCAGCTTAAAGGATGACTGAAATAATAGTGTTTGGCTCATCCTTCCATTACAGTAGTGGACTGGGAGAAAGTGGACCAAGGGCTTCAGTAAGCACAGAGAATTGCCCCAGTGTCCAAAAGGAAATCAACGGATTGGCCCCCACAGTTATTAAAACCCGGGGCTCCTCAGGTGTAATTAGGTCGGAAGCTTGAGTGGGGACCCTCAGACACCTTCAGTCCTGATTGTCCTGAGAGCCCGACCCTGGGGCCTGTGCCTCCAGTGTGGTCCCTTGCAGACTTGATGGGGAGCTGGGTGCGGCTTAGACGCCTGAGGGCAACTTCGCTTGAGATGCCACTCCTTTCCACAGTGATAGCAAGCCCATCCCTTTTCATCAGGGTTCCTCTGGGCATTTTTCTCTTCAGGCTGATTCGTAGCAGTTTTCACAGCCGTCACTAGAACCTCGACCTTTTCTTTGGTTCTTTTCTGTCGCTGTTTTCCCCCCTCATATTCTCTATTGTAATATACCATCTGAGCTAGCTGTGGCAGTTTTTTAAAGGCTGACTTGGTCCAAACGCCTATTTTCATAACTTACGGCAAATATCTGGAGCCGAGTGAGAGATCTATCTTTTAAGATTATTCCTTCTCTGCACTTTCAGAATCAACATCAGTAAACTTGTGGAGGGCCTTCTGTAGTCTCCCTAGGAATTTACCAGGAATTTCCTTCTCTCACTGTTCTATGTAAGCCAACTTGGCATAACTTAAAGTCTCAGCGTGAGCTTGCTTAAGCTTGCTTCCTTCAAGAATACATCCAGCAAAGTGGTTCTGTTATTGGAACCACTTGGCTCCCAGTAGGAAGCAGGATTATTTCGTGTTTCCTCAAGCCATTCATCTCCAAAAGCAGTAGATTTCCCCAAAACTTGAATTCTCAAATCAGAAGTCAGTGTCTGTCCCAAGACATGCATTGCATCTCTCCAAGAAAGCTCATAAAGTAAAATTAATCCCGTAAAGTCTTCTATGTACTTTTTGGATCCTCTAAATAGTCTTGACCACAATTGGGACTGTTGAAAATTCTACTGAGACCGAGGCAACCCCTCCTGGAAGGGTGCCCTGACTCTCAGCCTGTTCAGTTGGGAGGGAACCCTGGATACAGGGGCAAAGTAAGAGAACAGGAGGCAGCTGAAGGTTTCACACCCAAATCTGCATCCCTAGGACATAAGTCTGGCATGTCTCACAGAGAGATAAAGAGCAACACATATGGCACTTCTACCCATTTTTCTTGTTTTCTACAGAACCAGTCTAGTTGTAAAACAGTATCATAATTGAGAGACCCTTTAACAGGCCAGCGTTCCCCGTCTTCCAAAGGATACCGTGGCCATTGAGTATCTCAGAAGAAGATCAGGCATGTCCTTTTTAAATTCTGTGGGTCAAATATATCCCAGTTTTTCAGGACAAAATTCAAGGGTGTGAGTCTGGAACTTTGAGTAGCTCCCATCTGTTAAAGAGAAAAAAACAGAGACCAGCACCTTTGCTTCCTTCCGCCAGGAGGCATCCTTCCCTGCTCTAGATGCGGTTGTAGACAGACTCTCCACCGAAGCTCCCCTTCCCTGGTCAAACTTAGTCTGCCCCTTACCGAGGCAGGCACCATACTGGTCCCTCCCAGTTCTACCACCGAGGCGGGGTGGAGATGTACCAGGGGTAGACCTGATGGCATCCGAATTGATTTCTGGTTCCATACCACCATGACCTTTGTTTGATTTGCCTGAGTGGTTTCCTGGAATGTTTCCGAAGCTAGTACTACTAGGGGAAGTGTGCCCGTTCATATTCCTGAGTACAGTCCTGACCTCTGTAGAAGCGGTGAATCATTGCCCCATCAGTAGAGTGTTATCTAGTCCGCTAAGAGCTACTACTATCAAAGGAAGAAGCCCAATACTCCCAAACTGGGATTCCTGACCTATCTTCTTAGAAACCTCATGCTCTCTAGGAGCGCTTCCATCCTTGTAGTTTGGAGTCACAGCTACGACAAGGACTCACTAGTTCCACTTAGTTCCTAAACATGCTCCTAGCAAGTCTGGGTTCCCATGACTACCAAGCTGGGAGCCCAAGTAAAAGTTCATAGTAACGGCATGAATCATAAGTCCATTGAAAGTCTATGATCCGACAGATTGGGCTAGTAGTTCTAATTCCCCATGCAATTATAGAATGATCAAAGAGACCAGGAAAAGCTGACCAAGAAACGAAAGTTCAGTCCACACGCTTCGCCCATTTCTGGTCGCTCCCCTCGCAAGAGGGACCTTAGGTGTCTCTTGGCTTTGGCAGGTGAGTATAAACTCCTGACAAGGTCCCCCTTTTAGGGGCTGCCTTCAGTCATTACGAGGCACCACAAAACCACAGAGCAGGGCTCATCACCTGCTTCATGCAGGGCGTGTCATTCATGCACATGAGCACACCAAAGAGCCAGTAAAGCAGAAAACGTGTATACTGAGAAATCAGAGAGGCTAGAACTCTGAGTGTTCTTACCTTGTCCTGAGGATCCCGGACGAGCCCCCAAGATGATAGCTAACCCTGAAGAGTGTCGGATCGTGATCTCCAAAGAAGAAGATTTGACTTTGGGACCAGGGACCAGGTTTGATCACTCAAGAGCTTTTGTGTAGCAGAGTTTTATTAAAGTGAAAAGGGACAGAGAAATCTGACATACACGTCAGAAGAGGGATGGAGAAATAGCCCCCTCACTAGTGTTAGCAAGGGAGTTATATACTTTTTAATGAATTATTACAATAAATTAAAAGAATGTCTCAAGTTTGTGAAAATTTTACCAGACACACTCATACAATTTACATTTTAGGATAACAGGATTAGAACTTAACAATAGAAAGATCCTACCAGGCCCACTCCCATAATATACCTTTTAAGATATCAGGATTCAGTCAGTTCAGTTTAGTCATTCAGTCGTGTCTGACTCTTTGCAACCCCATGAATCGCAGCACGCCAGGCCTCCCTGTTCATCACAAACTCCTGGAGTTTATTCAAACTCATGTCCATCGAGTCAGCGATGCCATCCAGCCATCTCACCCTCTGTCGTCCCCTTCTCCTCCTGCCCCCAATCCCTCCCAGCATCAGGGTCTTTTCCAACGAGTCAACACTTCGCACGAGGTGGCCAAAGTATTGGAGTTTCAGCTTCAGCATCAGTCGTTCCAATGAACACCCAGGACTGATCTCCTTCAGGATGGACTGGTTGGATCTCCTTGCAGTCCAAGGGACTCTCAAGAGTCTTCTCCAACACCACACTTCAAAAGCATCAATATTCAGCGCTCAGCTTTCTTCACAGCCCAACTCTCACATCCATACATGACCACTGGAAAAACCATAGCCTTGACCAGGCAGACCTTTGTTGGCAAAGTAATGTCTCTGCTTTTTAATATGCTATCTAGGTTAGTCCTAACTTTCCTTCCAAGGAGTAAGCATCTTTTAATTTCATAGCTGCAGTCACCATCTGCAGTGATTTTGGAGCCCCCAAAGATAAAGTCTGACACTGTTTCCACTGTCTTCCCATCTATTTCCCATGAGGTGATGGGACCAGATGCCATGATCTTAGTTTTCTGAATGTTGAGCTTTAGGCCAACTTTTTCACTCTCCTCTTTCACTTTCATCAAGAGGCTTTTTAATTCTTCTTCACTTTCTTCCATAAGGGTGGTGTCATCTGCATATCTGAGGTTATTGATATTTCTCCTGGCAATCTTGATTCCAGCCTGTGCTTCTTCAGGATTAGTCAGAAGGTTTTCAGGAAAGAGAAAGTGTCCTCAAGCAGGATACATTGTTGTTATATAATCCCTAGTATAGAGTTTAAACTGAGTTGTTTGTTGTGTAATCATCAGTTCTGGGCTTAAAGAAAAAAAATGTTTTATATGACTAAGACTAAGGAATGTAGAGGGGAAAAAAAAAAAGTTTTTCCTTTCCTCCTCCTTGAGAGTTCCAGACCACTATCGCCTCCTCGAGAACCCCAGACCCCTCTCTCCTCAGGGATCCTGGACTTCTTATCAACCTGCCTAGGAATTGACCCTCTCAAGAGCTGGACCATAAAGAAAGCTGAGAATCGAAGAACTGATGTTTTTGAACTGTGATGTTGGAGAAGATTCTTGAGAGTCCCTTGGACAGCAAGGAGACCCAACCAGTCCATTCTAAAGGAAATCAGTCCTGAATATTCATTGGAAGGACTGATGCTGAAGCTGAAACTCTAGTAATTTGGTCACCTGATGTGAAGAACTGACTCATTTGAAAAGACCCTGATGCTGGGAAAGATTGAAGGCGGGAGGAGAAGGGGACGACAGAGGATGAGATGGTCAGATGGCATCACTGACTCAGTGGACATGAGTTTGAGTAGACTCCAGGAGTTGGTGATGGACAGGGAGGCCTGGTGTGCTGCGGTCCATGGGGTCACAAAGAGTCAGATATGACTGAATGACTGAACTGAAGTGACAATAACTCAGGTTAATTTAAGCCAGAGAAATGGAAATTATGACGTGTATATCCAGGGCAGTAGATCAAGCTGTCTACTTCCCTCAATAGAGCAAGAAATCCTGGGGTAGGAAAAGTTCCATCACAGCTAAGCAGTGGAAAGAGTCCGATATTCGTGCTATGTTTTCCTTCTTCTATCTTCTTTTCTTCTTTCACCCTGATTTTTGGAGCTTTTCCACAGAAATGGCCACCTTACAGCTTGCAAGTTTATGTTTCCTCTGTTCAAGAGTTAAATGCAAAGTGACCAGCTTTTTCCAAAACACAAATTTTAAATTTTTAGGAGAGAGATTATGAGTGACCCAACTGCAGATAGGTGTCCATGCCTGGTTCAATCAGTGGCAACTAGAGAGTTTGGATTATATGATAACAGATCCTATACAGCAGGAGGAAGCAGTTATTAAAGAAAGGTTATCACTGTCAACTGTACATTCTCCCCCAAAAGTGTCTACTCCTGGTGGTCTTTGGCTATGTACTTGTGATTGAAAAATGGACTTCTTGGGAGGTTCAAGAGGGAGGGAACATATGTATACCTATGGTTGATTTATGTTGATATTTCACAGAAATCAATGAAATTTGGTAAAGCAATTATCCTTCAATTAAAAAATAAATTAAAAATGGACTTCTCGTTGGCGTGGTTCATCTCATATTTGCATTATATTTTGTGCTTTTATAGCAATTTATCACAGTAACTTTGTAATTCTTATTATGTTTTGGTTCTTGGAGTTAAAGTCCTATATGGTAGCAGTTTTATGCTACTCTGTGAATTTCTTTCTGTAGAGTTTTAGCTTGTTTTGCATAAGCCTCTAATGTTTCCTTCCAGGGACTTTGTAAGTGTCACTGAAGATAAGTGATTACAACCAGTTTATATCAGTAATTGACTGACTTATTTTCCCCTAACAGAAGGGGAAAATCCTTTTCTATCTTGTGTCCCATAAGGTACTATGTCCCCTTTTTGTGAATATAACATTCTGAAAGTGTAAAAAATGATAGAAGGTACTCTCTACCTGAATTATTCCTGGTGTTTGGATCATCCTAAAATGGAAGACATAATCTCTTATCAAAGAAAAATATAAATTGAGTCGTTGTAGTTGTTAATAGGTACAGTGTCAGTAAACACTAGATCCAGGTGTAAAACTTGAGGAAAAGTTCATAAAAGGAAAGTTCTTCTAGTTCAATAGTCAACAGTCTGTGATTAGCATCTTCCCCATATAGTTGTTCGGGGAGGTACATATGTACTTAATTCTTCCCTCATACTTCGTGACTCCTTTTCTCCTGCTGTATTCAAGGTAGTATCATTTGAATCCATGTTACCCTGTATTTCTTGAAAATTTTGCCAGGAGAAAGCAGTATTAGGATTAATATAACAAGGAACCCAAGCTGAAGTAAATGTGTCAATACCTTTGAGCAGATAATTGAGTGAAAGAATGAAATCCAGAAATGTATAAAACTGTATATGTTTTCTTAACTCAAAATCATTCTAAACGTTTTCTTGCTAAAATGAAGGAATGGGTTTGTGTGTAGAGAGAAAGATAGGAAAAAATATTACTAAATGTTATTACCTTCACAGATTGGAATAGAATGCCTTTAGGTGAATAGAATGCCTTTATTTTTTAAGTGCTTTGATAAGTTCCTGGGATGAAGATAGGGTCTGTCAAGGAACCCCAAATATCACCAGATATTAAAGGCGGGGAAAAAGTGTTCTGCACCAGGAGGAAGAATTTAGAGCTCCCCGGAAAAACTAGGAGACTGAGGATTTGAAGTAGACAGATGAGAGGAGAAGGGTTGTCAAAGCGAGATGGTGGAAAGTAATGGATTGGGATGGAGTCTGCGTACAAGATGTTACACAGCAGAACTGCAGAAGTGGGAACAAGAGTTTTAGGAAAGGGATATGGAGAAGAGGAAGGCTGTATGTGAATTTAATTTTTTTTTACCTTTTCCATAGGATATGACCCCATCCTGCTCTCCTCATCTCTTCAGTGAAATCTACTTATCAAAAAATGAATAGTGTGTGTGTGTGTGTGTGTGTAAGCTTAAAAAGGAGAGTTATCTTCATATTGGGGTCAATATTATGACTATAATAATGGCATGTGTATACATGGAAATCAAGGGATCCTTAAGCAGATAAGTGCCTTAAGAAATAAAAAAAAGAGGAAAAAGTCCATAATGCAGTGCTTCTCAATCTTACTTGAGCCAGATATTTAGTGTAGGGGTACTCCCAGCCCTAGAGTTCTGTTAAGGAATTAAAAGATCAGAACAGGCATTCTGTTTTGTCTTTTCAGTTTTATTTGAACTAGAATTGTAGACTTGCTAAAAGTGTCATGATAAAACAAGACCAGAATATTTCACTAAATTTTAGAAAGATGCCAGGTTATCTATATTTGCCTTCACTAAAAGAAAAGAAGTTTTCTCAAACTTGCAGAAATGGAAAATAGAATGGTGGTTGCCATAAATGTGTGGTGAGGAGTGGATGAAGGTGGTTAAAAGGTGTAGACTTCCAGGATAGTCATAAAACAAATAAGTTCTGGGGATGTTAGGTACAGCATGACGAATATAAAGTGAAAGTGAAGTCGCTCAGGCATGTCCGACTCTTTGCGACCCCATGGACTGTAGCCTACCAGGCTTCTCCACCCATGAGATTTTCCAGGTAAGAGTACTGGAGTGGGTTGCCATTTCCTTCTCTAGGGGATCTTCCCGACCCAGGGATCAAACCCAGGTCCCCCGCATTGCAGGCAGACGCTTTACCCTCTGAGCCACCAGAGAGTGAGCAATAAATATTTGTATGTTTGAAAATTGCCAGAAGAATAGATTTTAAATGTCCTCATAATAAGGAAAAAAAATTAACTATGTGAGATTCTGGATGTTAACTAAACTTATTATGGTTATCATTTTATGAAATATACATATATCAAATCATTGTGTTCTATACCTTAAACTAATATGATGTTTAATGTCAATTATATCTCAATAAAATTGGGAGTGGTGGGAAAAAGTAGTTTCTGAGAATACAGTCAAAAGAAAAGCTGCTCAAGTTCTTGAAAAACTCCACCTACTTGGCATCCCTCAACCTTGAGACATGTGCTTTGCCAAAGGCTTGCTTTCTTTTCTATTATTAAAAACATAAAGACATGACTGACAAATTTCCTGCCTCCAAGAATTTATTCCATTCTTTCTTCTGAACATGTCATTCAGGATGTTTTGAAATACCTAACTTTCTGTATTCTGAGCTGAAAGCATGAGTGATGCAATTTATTTTGCCTGAAACAAATTTATGCATTAATTGAATTTATATTAGGCAAGAAAGCATGGAAATTTTTCATAGGCAAATTAACATGATCTTACTCATGAACTGTTTTTTTGTGTTGTGTACGTGAGATTTTCCTTGACAAACTTACTGAGAAATGGGGTGGGGAGAAGTGACTCCTTGGGGGGAAAGTTAAAAGTGTTATGTTTCAGCATCCTCTGCTTTAAAATATTTCAAGTAAACTTTGCATTAAAAATTTTGGAGTCTAATGGGTTCTTTTCATTTTATTTTATTTATTTAATTAATTTATTTTTTTCATTTTAAATTGGAGTATAGGTGTTTTTGCCAACTAAGGTCCATCTAGTCAAAGCTATGGTTTTCCCAGTAGTCATATATGGATGTGAGAGTTGAACTATAAAGAAAGCTGAGCATTGAAGAGTAGATGCTTTTGAACTGCGATGTTGGAGAAGACTCTTGAGAATCCTTTGGACTGCAAGGAGATCCAATGAGTCCATCCTAAAGGAAATCAGTCCTGAATATTCATTGGAAGGACTGATGCTGAAGCTGAAACTCCAATACTTTGGCCACCTGATGCAAATAACTGACTCATTGGAAAAGACCCTGATGCTCGGAAAGATTGAAGGTGGGAGGAGAAGGGGACGACAGAGGATGAGATGGTTGGATGGCATCATCGACTCAATGTACATGAGTTTGAGTAAACTCCGGGAGTTGGTGATGGACAGGGAGGCCTGGCATGCTGTGGTCCATGGGGTTGCAAAGAGTCGGACACAACTGAGTGACTGAACTCAACTGATAGCTGTTTTACAATGTTGTACAATAAAGCGAATTAGCTATGTGTACACATATACAGGGGAAACGGAGACTTCTGGAGGGCACAAGCAAAGCCTTGTGTGTACGAGGTCATAGGGAAAGCAGCAGTGACCTCATAGGAGACTGAGCCAGCCTTGCCTGGGTGACTGGGAGCCTCCGGCGGAGGTGTGGGTTGACACTGCCTGCTGTGGGGTCAGGGGCTCTGGCAGCAGTGGTCAGGAGGGCGGCATGTTGGCATAGGTCCTCTTGGAGGAGGTCACCGTTAGCTGTAAGACAAAGCCTGCGGACTCCAGGACGGGGCGCCTCAGGGCAACCTGCAGGAAGGCACTGTAGCCCCCACACCAGAAAAAAAAACAGGTTCAAGGTCTGCTGAGCTTGGGCCTGCCCACCAGAGGAAGACCGAGTTCTGCTCACAGCCAGGCCCTCCCAGCAGGAAGCTTGCCCAAGCCTCTTATCCTCATCCATCAGGAGGCAGACAGAAGAAGCAAGAACTTCAAAACCATGGCCTCCAGAATGAAAACCACAATCACAGGGAACTAACTAAACTGACCACATGGACCACAGCCTTGTGTAACTTAATGAAACTAGGAGCCATGCCATGTAGGGCCACCCAAGATGGACGGGTCATGGTGGACAATCCTGACAAAATGTGGTCCACTGGAGAAGGGAATGGCAAACCACTTCAGGATTCTTGCCTTGAGAACCCCATGAACAGTATGAAAAGGCAAAAAGATAGGACACTGAAAGATGAACTCCCCAGGTCAGCAGGTCCGATATGCCACTGAAGAAGAGTGGAGAAATAGCTCCAGAAAGAATGAAGAGGCTGAACCAAAGAGGAAATGACACCTAGTTGTGGATATGTCTGGCATTGAAAGTAAAGTCTGATGCTATAAAGAACAACATTGCATAGGAACCTCTAATGTATGGTACGTGAATCAAGGTAACTTGGAAGTGGTCAAACAGGAGATGGCAAAAGACAACATCAACATTTTAGGAATCAGTAAATGAAAATTGATGGTATAGGGCAAATATAATTCAGATGACCATTATATCTACTACTGTGAGCAAGAGTTCTTTAAAAAGAAATGGAGTATCCTTCACAGTCAACAAAAGAGTCTAAAATGCAGTACTTGGGTGCAATCTCAAAAATGACAGAAAGATCTCAGTTCAAATTCAAGGCAAACCATTCAACATCACAGTAATTCAAGTCTATGCCCCAACCACTAATGCTGAAGAAGCTGAAGTCAAATAGCTTTATGAAGGCTTACAAGACCTTTAAGAACTAACAACAAAAAAAGATGTCCTTTTCATAATAGGGGATTGGAATGCAAAAGCTGAAAGTCAAGAGATACCTGGAGTAACAGGGAAGTTAGGCCTTGGAGTACAAAATGAAGCAGGGCAAAGGTTAACAGTTTTCCAAGAGAACCCACTGGCCACAGCAAGCAACCTGTACCAACAATGCAAGAGACAAATCTACACATGGACGTCACCAGATGGTCAATACCAAATTCAGACTGATTAGAAGTGAAAGGCAAAGAAGAAAAGGAAAGACATACCCATTTGAATGCAGAGTTCCAAAGAAAAGCAAGAAATAATAATAGCAAGAAGGAATAGCAAGAAAGAATAAGAAACCTTTCCTCAGTGATCAATGCAAAGAAATAGAGGAAAATGATACAATGGGAAAGACTATAGTCTCTTCAAGAAAATTAGAGATACCAAGAAAACATTTCATGAAAAGATGGGCTCAATAAAGGACAGAAATGGTATGGACCTAACAGAAGCAGAAGATATTAAGAAGAGGTGGCAAGAATACACATAAGAACTATACAAAAAAAGATCTTTACGACCCAGATAATCATGATGGTGTGATCACTCACCTAGAGCCAGACATCCTGGAATGTGAAATCAAATGGGCCTTAGGAAGCATCACTACGAACAAAGCTACTGGAGGTGATGGAATTCCAGTTAAGCTATTTCAAATCCTAAAAGATGATGCTGTGAAAATGCTGCACTCAATCAGCCAGCAAATTTGGAAAACTTAGCAGTGGCCACTGGACTGGAAAAGTTGTTTTCATTCTAATCCTAAAGAAGGGCAATGACAAGGATGCTCAAACTACCACACAATTGCTCTCATGTCACATGCTAGCAAAGTAATGCCCAAAATTCTCCAAGCCAGGCTTCATCAATATGAGAACCGTGAATTTCCAGATGTTCAAGCTGGTTTTATAAAAGGCAGAGAAACCAGAAATCAAATTTCCAACATCCATTGGATCATTGAAAAAGCAAGAGAGTTCCAGAAAAACATTTATTTCTTCTTTATTGACTGTGCCAAACCCTTTGACTGTGTGGATCATAACAAAGTGTGGAAATGCTTAAACAGATATGAATTCCAAACCACCTGACCTGCCTCCTGAGAAATCTGTGTGCAGGTCAGGAAGTCACAGTTAGAACTGAACGTGGAACAACAGACTGGTTTGAAATCGGGAAAGGAGTATGTCAAGGCTGTATACTGTCACCCTGCTTATTTAACTTATCTGCAGAGTACATCATGAGAAACGCTGGGCTGGATGAAGCACAAGCTGGAGTCAAAATTTCTGGGAGAAATATCAATAACCTCAGATATGCATATGAAGCCACACTTATGGCAGAAAGTGAAGAAGAACTAAAGAGCCTCTTGATGAAAGTGAAAGAAGAGAGTGAAAAAGTTGGCTTAAAGCTCAACATTTGGAAAACTAAGATCATGGCATCCAGTCCCATCACTTCATGGCAAATAGGTGGGGAAACAATGGAAACAGTGACAAACTTTATTTTCTCATGCTCCAAAATCGCTGCAGATGGTGACTGCAGCCATGAAATGAAAAGATATTTGCTCCTTGGAAGAAAAGCTGTGACCAACCTAGACAGCATATTAAAAGGTAGAGACATTACTTTGCCAACAAAGTTCCATCTAGTCAAAGCTATGGTTTCTCCAGTAGTCATGTATGGATGTGAGAGTTGGACTATAATGAATGCTGAATGCTGAAGAATGCACGCCTTTGAACTGTGGTGTTGGAGAAGACTCTTGAGAGTCCCTCGGACTGCAAAGAGATCCAACCAGTCCATCCTAAAGGAAATCAACCCTGAATATTCATTGGAAGGACTGATGCCAAAGCTGAAAAATCCAATTCTTTGGCCACCTGATGTGAAGTAGAGACTCATTGGAAAAGACCCTGATGCTGGGAAAGATTGAAGCTGGGAGGAGAAGGGGACGACAGAGGATGAGGTGGTGGGATGGCATCACTGATTCAATGAACATGAGTTTGCATAAACTCTGAGACTTGGTGATGGACAGGGAGGCCTGGCATACTGCAGTCTATGGGATCGCAGAGTTGGACATGACTGAGTGAGTGAATTGAACTGAACTGAATACTGTACTCCATTGTGACTGTGCTAATTTACACTCCCACCAACAGTGCAAGAAGGTTCCCTTTTCTCCACATCCTTTCCTGCATTTATTATATGCAGATTTCTTTGATGATGGCCATTTTGAGCAATGTAAGGTGATACGTCATAGTAGTTTCAGAGAGACAAAGACACCCAAATATTCAATTCAGTTCGGTTCAGTTCAGTCCAGTCGCTCAGTCGTGTCGACTCTTTGTGACCCCATGGACTGCCAGGACTCCTTGTCCATCACCAACTCCTGGAGTTTACTCAAACTCATGTCCATTGAGTGGGTGATGCCATCCAATCATCTAATCCTCTGTCGTCCCCTTCTCCTCCTGCCTTCAATCTTTCCCAGCATCAGGGTCTTTTCAAATGAGTCAGTTCTTCGCATCAGGTGGCCAAAGTATCAGATGGAGAACAGTATGGAGGTTCCTTAAAAAACTAAAAGTAGAATTATGATATGATCCAGCAATCCCACTTGTGGGCATATACTCTGAGAAAACCATAATTCTAATAGGTTCTTAAATCTGGGTCTTGTGTATCAATTATGGAATAATATGTTTTAATTAGAGATACCCAGCTAACTGACACCTAGCAGTATATTTGCATAAAATACTTATGTATATGCAAGTTCTCAGCTTGAGCATAGGTGAACATACTTAAGAGGAGCATAAGTGGACATATTTAAGAGGACTTTCACTGAAAATACTTTCCTGTTTCCATCACAGCCATATTTACACTAGACAGATTCCCCCTCCTGAAGCATTTCAAGATCAGATGCAGACCCTTGACTAAATGAACCAAAAAAAAGCTCCTTGCTTTTTTGGAACAATATGGCTTTGGAATTTGGCAGCAAGTCTCTGATAGGGCTTGACCTGAAAAAGAACATGCATTGGCAAACAGACCAAAAAAGTCAGCTTGTTAAGAAAGATAAGGATCAAATAAGGGAACAGAGAGAGACAAGGACTAAGAAGAGAGATAGAATAAGTTAATGTTTTGTGTTTTTTTGGGGAAAGCCATCCAAAACTTATGCATTTTTATAATAAATGCACTCTATTTTTTATTGAGATATAACTGATATGTAACATTACATTAGTTTCAGATATACAAAATAAAATTTAATATTCATATTGTGAAGTGATCAACACAGTAAGTCTAGCTAACAGCCATCACTGCAAATAGTTACATTTTTTTTCCTTTGTGATGACAACTTTTAAGATATGTTCTCTTAACAACTTTCAACTACAAAATACAATAATTATTTATACCATTCAACTAGTTTTTGTATGGAATTTTGTACTTGCGTTTCATGGCTAAGACATCTCTCTTTCCTGACCATCTTCACTCTGGCCCTTGAAGTTTCGCCATGTGAGTTTTACAAATAACTGTTCCCCTAAGATCTTTTTAAAGACACTTTTAATGTCCTACTTCAGGGGCATTTTTAAAAAAGTGTTATTTCAATCTTTTCATTACTGATAAGAGAGAAACCAGAATCAGAACTATAAAAGTGGATAGGTATGATGCCTGGAATAATTGATCTTTTGATATTATGCCATAAATCATTTTCACTTATTATTTTGCATATCAGTCATAGGATGACCACTTTCATTTTAAGTTTAGGTTGATGCTGGTAAATGTCTGCAGTTAAAAGAAGGAACTCTGTTAAAATTCTGTACTTATATCACTGACCACAGTGCCCCAAACAATAACCATACATTAAATATTTGTCAAAAGAAGAATTTGACTGTACATCCTGTGTGAATAATGGCATTTCATGGTAAAGGAAGGTAAAGTTTGAGTCTCAAATAATTCACTTTTCTTTTGTAGTAACTAGGGATGAAATGATAATAATTCCTTATAATTTATGAGCAATATTTCATAGCATTGAAAATGGAAAGTAAGGTACTGACATTTTTCCCAGTGAAAGTCAGGTTAGACATCCCTTAAATGAAAACTATAGACATCTGCCAAATAAAATGGAACCACACATTGAGTTATGATTGATTCTTGAATAACAATAAGATAAAATAGAGCACAGAGAGTAATAGAACTTTTCAGTCAGTAAGTGAACTCTTCCTTAAATAAGGAAAACAAAACTTTATTAGATGAATGGGTGAAAGTTTTTGTCATAGCAGAAAACCTTATTAAAGGCAAAGGGTCACCAGCTCAAATGCATAGAGAAAATAAATTTTTTTTTTTTTTGGCCAAGAGCATGTGGGATCTTAGGTCCTCAACCAGGGATCAAACCCACACCTGCTGCATTGGAACTGAAGAGTCTAAACCACTGGTCTGTCAGGAAAGTTCTTAGAAATTTGACAAGCACATATATTGGTGGATCAGGCCTGGTCTAGATAACAGGAAATGATAATGACTGAGAACATGGAGAAACATGTCATTCTTAAAGAGGTTCAAACAACAAGACAGACTAATACTGTGCTTGGGGGAAAAGTCCCCAAAAAGCACTGACAAGACTTCTTTTGCCCAGACTTGGCCATGGCCATCTATTATATATAATATAATATATATATTCACCTTTCTGTGAAGCCAGTAGGCACACTTCTAACCTACATACAGCAGAATTGGTGTCTGATGTCCTTGTGTTCCTCAGAGGCTGGATCTCAAACAACTTGATACTCCATTTCCTTAACTTCTTGGCTGCTGACACTCTGCTGTGTTCTCCTTTTGTTACAGAAGATGGTTAGTGCTGTGGAGCTCATGTTTCCACAGATGGGAGAGCTCCCGTTCTGCTGCCCAGAGGGGTCAGTACTGGATGAAATGCTTCTGGTCCGCCTCTCCACTCTCTTCATCTGTCCATCAGGAGGAGCACACAATCTTGATAACAGCCTGTTTCTTGGTGGGTGGAGTTGGCTTGTTGAAAATTGTGGTCCAGCCTGGTAGAGTTCTTTCCTTGTTCTGAGCTGAGACAAGATAGAATTTGTCTCCTTTAATTCTTGATGCCTGAATGTGCCCAAATGCTCTGTAGTTTCACTTCTACCCATATGTGGATCCCAGATCTAGACTTGAAAGTAGCAGAAAGCTGCCATGTTGACTATGGATCCAAGCTACACCCACCAGTTAAATTTAGTGAGCCACAAAGGAGGTAATGAATTTAAACTCAGACTTGGCTCTTACTCTGTTTATTACCTGGTTCAGGTATTTTAGTGAAAAGTGAAAGTGTTAGTCGTTCAGTCGTGTCCAACTCTTTGTCACCCCATGGCCGTAGCCCACCAGGCTCCACTGTCCATGGAATTCTCCAGGCAAGAATGATGGAGTGGGTAGCCATCCCTTTCTCCAGGGGAACTTTCTGACCCAGAGATTGAACCCCAATCTCCTGGTTGACAGGAGAATTCTTTACTGTCTGAGACACCAGGGAAGCTGAAAAGTTATCAACCTAGGGGACCTTACAACCCTGCCTTAGCAAACCAAGGGGCTTTTCTTGACCATCTGTCATGTTACATTTCTTTCTTCAACTCTGAGCACAAGGATTAAGAGAACTTTCAAAAAATAGTGAAGAAAGCATGGACTAGGTCTTTCTATTTCTGCAAGATAAGGGTGATTTAGGTAAGCTGTAACCAAGATATGGGACAAAAATACCTGTGGTGTTCTTTTGTCTTAATATTCTAGGCTTTATCATGGTAATTTTTACCTCCTTGTTGTCTTAGTGTATCTCATATAGAGAATAAAGCTTCCCAAGTGGCTCAGGAGTAAAGAATCCACCTGCCAATGCAGGAGCTGCAGGAGACATGGGTTCCATCCCTGGGTCAGGAAGATCCCCTGGAGGACAAAGTGGCAACCCACTCCAGTATTCTTGCCTGGGGAATCCCATGGACAGAGAAACCTGGTGGGCTACAGTCCATGGGGTTGCAAAGAGTCGGATGACTAAGCATGCACAAGTAAGACAGAGAATAATGGAAGTCTATTTCTTGATGCCTTAATGATTAAGGAAAAGTCATCAGACACAATTACTCTAAACTGTTGTTTATAAGTGAGTAAGCAAGCTTCCTTAAGGAGGAGAAGCAGCATGCAGGTCACATCCATAGAAGTTTGTTTACCTCACTTAAACCAGACACTCTGAATCATAACTATCGAGAACTAGTTTTAATGGACAGCCAGACCTCTGTAAAGTCTGTTACTAGGGTACTAGTGAATACTGGTAAGGACACTTCCCTAAATATTGTTCTGTAAGAATTGGGGGCTCTGGAGGAAATTAGTATGTTATATACTTACTCTTCTTATGGAGAATAGGTATTAACAATTGGAGATTATGATAACACAAACTTGGGAGGTGGTGTGGGGACATCTCAACCAAAGAAAACTATAAAATAAGGAGTCAGGGAAGACAGTAAAGAGGATCCCAGTACTGCCAGCAGAGCAGCAAAGCGGGTTTCCTCAATCACTCCCATAGTTAGATTCCCACTGAAATGTATCAGCTCCACCTCAGATCATCAGGTGTTAGATCCTGGAGGCTGGGGACTCCTTGCATTAGATGTATTAAAAGATCACCACTTTGGGTAATCACGGATTGTCTATCTGAGTGTAAGTATTTAAGAACAACAATATGTTCAAATGTTTCAGGAACTGCAGGACTGTATAATTCTAGGAAACATGGATTTGAAGAGGACTAATTTGACCATTGAAGGATACAGAGAAAAATACTTGAATTATGGGGTTGTGTTAACATTACAAGTTGGCTACAGAGGACCAAATGTATTTCTTAAGATGGATTTACCTTCTTTTGAGTGTGGTGGTTGAGTCGCTAAATCATGTCTGACTCTTGCGAACCCATGGGCTGTATAGCCTGCTAGGCTCCTTTGTCCTTGGGATTCTCCAGGCAAAAATACTGGAGTGGGTTGCCATTCCCTTCTCCAGGGGATCTTCCTGATCCAGGAATCGAACCGGGGTCTCCTGCATTGCAGGCAGATTCTCACCGACAGAGGTATAAAGGAAGCCCCCTGAGGGAAGTCCCCTCTCTGATTGTAGTTGTCATCTTTTTGGTGAAGAAGAAGGTCCCCTTGAGTGACTAGCGCTCACACCTAACAAAGTATAAGCAAGTAGTTCCTCCAAATGGGGAGGTCTGGAGCAACACAGACCCACCGAGATAAAATTCTGGAGCAGTTCCGGTTCCACAGGAAGTGGCGGCTCTGGCAGGGAAACTGGACAAACAGAAATGGGTCTGGGGATGAGTGGGTCCTGAGCCCCCCGAAGCCTGCTCTTCATTTTCCCTCCCTCTGTGAGATATTGACTCGGTGTCCTATAGTGAGGTAAAGGAAACGGGCAAGTGCTGTGCTTCGTGTGGTTTCTCTGCAGAAAGATTGCTAAATTGCACTTAATCACGAAGACGTTCTTTCCAAGAACAATACATTTTAATTTCCAGCAGTAGTTTGCCTTTACTTGGCAGTGTAAGTTTGTTTTCTGCTGTGCTACCACAGGGACCTATAAATCCCCCACACCAGGTCATAATCCGATAAATAGGATTTAAACAGTGTCTGAGTCTAACTCAAATATTGAATTAACAGCCCCACCAATGACATTTGGATCAGGAGTGATTCAGAAGGAATGGTGTAGACTCTCTGATTTCCCTTATTTATTTTATGACTGCAAGAAATAGATCATTAAATAGAAAACAAATTCAGGTGTTCACCCAGATGTAACGTTTCTGGGAAAACGAATTTGGGAGCCACCAGTATGCTGGAGATCTTGGTTTATGTTTCCATTTCCAGTCTGGTTCTCCTCATCCTATTTCTCCTAGTGATACCTTCCACTTCTCTCAGCTGGTGCTACAATTGCAAGGCTTCTATTTTTCTCAGGCTTCTGCGTCATGAATGGGTTTGGAAATTATTAAACTAGTTGCTCTGTTGAGAAGCAACACAATTTACAGTAAGTCTGATGACTCTGTTCTTGGTATTTACTACTCATGACGATGTAAGTACTTGATAAAATTAGCCATGGATATTAACTATTGTGCATACCCAGCCACACCTTTGCAAATATTTTCTAGTAGATATTATATTTCTCCAAGGAAGAAATTCAAAATATTCTACTTTAGAAAGTGGAAAGAAAATATTGAAATATATGATGATGATGATTGATATGAACGGACTACAAAGCAGACTCCAATGAATTGGTCGACCCCAAAGCAGTTTTGGGCAAATGCCCTGCATAGTATGATCTAGCTCTTTCTGCAGAATTTTGTCACATTTTCTGAAGGGGATTCCTTCATGTAGGACCAAGCACGCTGAATGAATAAAAACCCTGTTATTGTGAAAAATAAAAGTGTCCCATAGTGACATAGTGACACCATAGTGATGGTGAAGAATTCTGTACTACTTGTGAGATTTAGTTGCATGTAACAAAAAATCCTGAATAATCAATAGTTTATTTCTCTGAAAGTCTGGATGTAGGAAGCACGGGATTGTAGAGTCCATGGATATCAAGGGCTTCCCTGATAGCTCGGTCGGTAAAGAATCCGCCTGTAATGCAGGAAACCCTGGTTTTATCCCTGGGTCAGGAAAATCCACTGGAGAAGGGATAGGCTACCCATTCCAGTCTTCTTGGGCTTCCCTTGTGGCTCAGCTGGTAAAGAATCCACCAGCAATGCAGGAGACCAGGGTTTGATCCCTGAGTTGGGAAGATGCCCTGGAGAAGGGAAAGGCTACCTACTCTAGTATTCTGGCCTGGAGAATTCCTTGGGATCACAAAGAGTCAGACATGACTGAGTGAGTTTCACTTTCACTTTGGACATCAAGAACTCTGGCCCCTTCATTCTTGCTACTGAGGTCTTCATTTTCATCTTGCATTATGGCCCAAGACAGCAGCTGGATCATAGGCCATATATTCATACTTTTTTAAGGAGACTTTCTAGAAGTCTCACACAGTGTTTCCACTTTTATTTTGTTAGACAAATGCAAGTTTCGTGGTCAAATCTATCCACAAGGGATGGTAGGAAATATATTTTTCTATTAAGTGTTCAGCTGAGAAGCACACTTCAGTTACTAAGAAACAAAGGGAGAACGTTCAGGGACTTCCTTGGTGGTCCAGTGGTTAGGATTCTGAGCTCCCAATGCAGGAGGCCCAGGTTTGATCCCTGGTCAGGGAACTAGATCCTGCATGCTGCAAGGAAGACCCAGCACAGCCAAACACCAATAAATAGATAAACAAGTAAATGGAGAACGTTCAGAGTCAATTAGCAACATTTATCTCAGATGATATGAAGAAATATATATCTGTCACATCCAAGAGTCTGACTACTTTATTATAATATAAACTAAATTTCTCCAGACTTATCTCTGGAAATTAAA
Organism: Cervus canadensis; assembly: GCF_019320065.1. NCBI lineage: Eukaryota > Metazoa > Chordata > Mammalia > Artiodactyla > Cervidae > Cervus > Cervus canadensis. Next base: position 1,547,859 of record NC_057389.1, read on the forward strand.
AAAAAAAGAGCCACATTAAAAGTAATAACTTATGTTTTATGGGTCCTTGCTCTTACTTGCTTTCCTATGTTCCCAGAATCTTCCACAACACTCTCTGTATTCTTAGGGGAAAAAATATGTTTTGTGCTTTCAAATAAATCTAATCAGCTTCCATGGGGCAGGCAGAAGGATTGGAAATATTTTATCAAGTGTTCAACTGAGATCTACAGTTCAGTTATTAAGAAATAAAGGGAGAATTAGGATTCAGAGTCAATTAGACATATTTTGCTTAGGTGATAGGAAAAAAGACTTTCTGCATGACCCTCTACTCACTGGACATAATGCATGTGCCATCATGCTCATTGTTCTAACTCCTACTTCAACTTGCGGGCATCATCCCTATCTGATTCTGTGCTTACTTTAAGGGGTCATAGCCCCTTAATTTAATTTAATTTAATAGCCCCATAATATTTCACACACATGCAAGAAGTGTTCACATACACAATGTTTGAGAGCAAGTTGCAAATATCAGTTATTTATCCCTAAATATTTCAGTATATCCTATGATCAGAAATATTATTCTACATAACCCCAATGTAGTTGTCAATTTCAGAGCTTCTCTGGTGACTCAGTGGTAAAGAATCCATCTGTCAATGCAGTTCGATCCCTGGGTTGGAAAGATCCCCTGGAGAAGGCAGTGGCAACCCACTCCAGTACTCTTGCCTGGGAAATCCCATGGACAGAGGAGCCTGGTGGGCTGCAATCCATGGGGTCCCAAAGAGTCAGACACACCTTAGTGACTGAACAACAACAACGATGATAATTTATTTTACCTCCCACATTCCAGCATTGTCAATTTACCCCCAAATGCCCTCTATTATAGCCAAGCTATACCTTTGGATTCCCCTTTCCTTACGACTTCCAAGTTTTCAAGTCTTTCCTCAGTCCCTTGGGACTTAAATTTCTAAATGCATGTATATACTTTCTTGATGTTTAAGAAATGTTTTTAAAGAGGAAAAAGTATTTTTAAAATTGTATTATTTTATAAGAAAACAATAGCAAGAAGTAAAACCAGAGAATATGTCTGAAAGAAGACCTGTTAAGAATTATATTCTGTACATTTTTTTTTTTTTTTTTGGTATCATGGTACTCAGTTCAGTTCAGTTAAGTTGCTCAGGCTTGCCTGACTCTTTGCAACCCCATGGACTGCAGCACACCAGGCTTCCCTTTCCATCACCAACTCCTAGAGCTTGCTCAAACTCATGTCCATTGAATTGGTGATGCCATCCAACCACCTCATCTTCTGTCATCCCCTTCTCCTCCTGCCTTCAATCTTTCCCATCATTAGGGTCTTTTCCAATGAGTCAGTTCTTCACATCAGGTGGCCAAAGTATTGGAGTTTCAGCTTCAGCATCAGTCCTTCCAATGAATATTCAGGACTGATTTCCTTTAAGATGGACTGATTGGATCTCCTCACAGTCCAAGGGACTCTTGAGAGTCTTCTCCATCACCACAGTTCAAAAGCATCAGTTCTTCAGTGCTCCGCTTTCTTTATAATCCAACTCTCATATCCATACATAACTACTGGAAAAACCATAGCTTTGACTAGATGGACATTTGTTGGCAAAGTAATGTCTCTGCTTTTTAATATGCTGTTCTCAGTTCAGTTCAGTTCAGTCGTTCAGTTGTGTCTGACTCTTTGTGACCCCATGAATCACAGCACGCCAGGCCTCCCTGTCCATCACCAACTCCCGGAGCTTACTCAAACTCATGCCCATAGAGTTGGTGATGCCATCCAGCCATCTCATCCTTTGTCGTCCCCTTCTCCTCCTGCCCCCAATCCCTCCCAGCATCAGGGTCTTTTCCAATGAGTCAACTCTTCGCATGAGGTGGCCAAAGTACTGGAGTTTCAGCTTCAGCATCAGTCCTTCCAATGAACACCCAGGACTGATCTCCTTTAGGATGAACTGGTTGGATCTAATATGCTGTCTAGGTGGTCCTTTTTCTTCCAAGGAGCAACTGTCTTTTCATTTCATGGTTGCAGTCACCATCTGCAGTCAAGAGTCCAAGAAAATAAAGTCTGTCATTGTTTCCATTGTTTCCTCATCTGTTTTCCATGAAGTGATGGGACCAGATGCCATGATCTTAGTTTTCTGAAAGTTGTGTTTTAAGCCAACCTTTTCACTCTCCTCTTTCACTTTCACCAAGAGGCTCTTTAGTTCCTCTTTGTTTTCTGCCATAAGGGTGGTGTCATTGGCATATCTGAGGTTATTGATATTTCTCCCGGCAATCTTGATTCCAGCTTGTGCTTCCTCCAGCCCAGTGTTTCTCATGACGTACTCTGCATATAAGTTAAATAAGCAGGGTGACAATATCCAGCCTTGACATACTCCTTTCCCTGTTTGGAACCAGACTGTTGTTCAATGTCCAGTTCTAACTGGTGCTTCCTGACCTGCATACCTTAAATCTATTAACAGAGTACACAGTCTGTCTAACCCCAAATTTCTTTACACCGAGCAATCCTTTCTTTTCCCAGATCAGTGGTTCTTAAGTTTCTGTTATAGAACCTTCTAGAGAGACTCTGAATGGATATAATCAACAAATTTTTGAGTGCCCAAATGTGTGCTGACTCTGTTGTGTGGAAAAGAAAACCATGCAATAGCTTGGAGCTGAGAGGTAACACAATAATTATTTTGACTGATCGCTCTAGCTTCAGTGCTGAGAATATACAATAGGGGGATTATGGGAAGCAGGAAGCAGTTGCAGAGTTATTGCACACCAGCCAAGTAAGACACAGTGCTGACTCTGATGAAAGTATAAATAACTGACAGGGTGAGATGTGGACAGATTCTGGATGTACTTTGATTATGCAGTCTATAAGGTTTGATGTTTGATTGCTTGCAGGTTTTGAGGTCAAAAATGCAGACTCCAAGATTTTGACCTGAGTAACTTTTCTCCATTTTTTAGCAATTAGAGTGGACAAATACCAAGTAAATATAATGACCTGCCTGATAGCCAAATTTATCATGATGTAGTTAGATGCATAAAAGTATTTTCTACTAAAATCTACTTTAAATAAAAACAGACCAAAAACCCCAAACAACTTGATTTAAAAAATGAGCCAAAGACTTTAACACACACATGCCAATGAAAATGTACAGATAGCAAATAAATATACAAAAGGATGCTCCACGTCATATGTCATAGTGAAATGAAGTGAAATAGCTCAGTCGTGTCCAGTTCTTTGCGACCCCATGGACTGACTGTAGCCTCCCAGGCGCCTCTGTCCATGGGATTCTCCAGGCATGAATACTGGAGTGGGTGGTCATTTTCTTCTCCAGGGGATCTTCCTGACCCAGGGATTGAACCATGGTCTCCCGCATTGCAGGCAGACACTTTACTCTGAGCCACCAGTGAAGTCCCATATATCATAAGGGAGATGCAAGTAAAAACAGTGGGATACTACTATACACTTAACCAAATGGCAGAAATCTGGAACACTCAACAGGAAAGGCTGAGAAAGATGTGGTATAACAGTAATTCTCTCTTGGTACTGATAGAAATACAAGATGGTACAACCGCTTTGGAAGACAATTTGGCAGTTTCTTATAAGGTAAAACATTCTATATGATCCAACAGTTGTGTTGTCTGGTATTTACCCCCCAAAATGGAAAGCTTACATCCACATGAAAACCTGCACATGAATGCTTATAGTAGATTTATTTTTAATTACCAAGACTTAGAAGCAACCTAGATGTCCATCTGTAGATGAATGGAAAATTAACTGTGGTACATTCAGGCAGTGCTATATTATTCAGTGCTCAAAGGAAGAGTTTTCAAGCCACAAAAAGATGTGCAGAAACTTTAAATGTATAGCCCTAGGTGAATGAAAGGGCTTTCCAAGGGTAAAGAATCTGCTTGCCAATGCAGACTCACAAGAGATGCGAGTTTGATCCCTGGGTCGGGAAGATCCCCTGGAGAAGGAAATGGAAACCTACTCCAGTTTTCTTGCCTGGAAAATTCCATGGACAGAGGAGCCTCATGGACTACAGTTCATGGGGTTGCAAAGAGTTGTACATGACTGAGCAACTGAGTGTGAACGTGCACACATATGCACACATAGATGAATGAAAAGACTATATGACATTCTGGAAAAGGCAAAATTATGGAGACAGTAAAATGGTCAGTGGTTGCCCGGGGTGGGTGTGAGAGGCGAGGGACGAATGGGATACAAGTGCTTTTGGGGGCAGTGAACACACTCTATGATACCATAGTGATGGGTGCATGTCACTATATGTTGGTCCAAATCCATGTAATTAGTGATATAAGCTATGCACTTCAGGTGGTTATGGTATAGGTGCATCACCTGTAACAAGTCCCCACTCTGGTGGAGGATATTAATAACAGGGAAGGCTTTGGGCGTGTGGAGGTAGGTTACCTTGTTCATAGTTTTGTTATGTACCTATAGTGTTACACACACACACACACCTCCTTAAGACTGCAAATCTGAGTAGATAAATCCTGAGTCTCTTGGCTATGGCAGGGTGGGAGAAAGGCTTAAGTCTAGTTTTTCATGAGCTTCTACATGGGCAGGAATCTTTGTTACCTGATTCTTCATATCAAGGCTCTGTTTCATACTTCCAGTGGTGGAGAGTTCAGTCACCAGCTACCTTTTGAATAGTTTGAAATGTAAAAAAATTTTCTGTGTTTCAGCAGAATTTACTTGTTTATAATTTTGCCTCTGCACCTGCATAGAATGGTTTTATATATTCTACCTCATGACAGCATTTGAATATTTGAAGAGACTGATACTTCCTCTGAAGTTTCTCTTCTCCAATGCCTCCAGGAGAATTCTTCCTTTATATCTATGTTAAACCAGGAAATTATGTCTAAATTTTATTGAACAGATACATATTTTGATTTTCTAGTTTTCCAACAGTCTTCAGGATATATTTTCAGATTTCTATATTGACTGGTTGGGCAATAGTGAAAGTAGATGTTGGCTTATGGAACTGCATCTAATAAGGCATAACTCATATCCTCTGCAAAGCTGTTTATGAGTCAAGGTGAATAAAGCTTTGTGTTGAGCCTGTATGAAAAGGAAGTTGTTAATTTTCCTCTTGTGTTGCTCTTTCCCTCTTTCCTCGTATTGTATATTTCTCTTCCTTTTCTTCTTTTCTAAAATATAACAGAATTGTGTAACTTCTTGGTGCTGTCATGAAGAACTGTTTTGAAAGCAGTAGTTCTGGTTGAACTATGGGAATTTGATTGGGTGGGAGGAAAGCTGATGTGAATTTACAGATTGTCAGATCGGTAGTGGAATTTTCAGTTGCGTGAGCAGAGGCTGAGTGGTTTGAAATATAGAAGTAACTGTGCATTCCTAACTTCCGGTCGGACACATCTGAGGCATGTCCGTTCGGACACGGAGATCCTTGGGCTGGGCGGACAGCGTGGGAGACGGCGTGTTTCAGCTCCTCATCATCAGCATTGCGGCTGTCTCAGCCCCTCATCATCCGCACTGCGTCAGCTCCAGAGAAGAGTGACTAGGAGGTTCTCCAGGCCTGCCTCTCGGGAAGAGTGTCCCCAGAGTGTGGAGATCCAGGACCGCTGCTGCGTCCCTCTGGGCTCCTGCCCCGGGCTGGGTCCCTGCTTGCTGCCCTGGTCCTTGCTTGCTGCAGGAGTCTTGGTGCTGTCTTATGCTAGCCACTGAAGCCTTTTGTCAGTTCATCATCTTTGTGGAGGGCAGAGTGTATGTGCTTTCCAAACCAAAATTTTTCAGATTTGTTAGGCAAGAATTTGTCTCTGTCATGAACAGGAATTATCTAGAGGCTGCCCTTGTTGCCCCAATAGGGACTCCGTAGGGGAGTTGCAGGGCTGGGTGCGCTGACTTGGTGGGTCTGTGGGGAGAAAGCAGACGGCCCTGTGCCCTGGGGTTCAGACAGATGTCTTGACGAGATGCGATTCCGACTTAGCACTGGAGTAGGAACCTTCACCTCTGAGCCTGGTTTAAGACTGTGATTTCAGGTTTTTCCCTGGGACACTGAAACTCAGTTCTGTCTCCATGGATAAAAGACTATCATTGGCAGTGCTATAGGTACGTGGACTTAAGATAATGACTGGTCTAGCCTTTAAAAAAAAAGACTTAAGGTCAGAAGAATAGACTTTTATATGCCATTACAGGCCCCAAAACTCTGACCTGATTTGGAGGAAACCATCTGAGAAAAATAAACTAAGAAATATTGTCAGAGAACTAAAAAAATTAACTTTCCTTTCCAGTTTACTACATGATATTTGTGTCAGTTATCTTCTCTTGAGACTACTCACCTGAGCCTCCTATATGATTAAAATAGACTTGTCAAAATCAAACTCTGGTCAAACCTGCTATCTTGCAGGGTTGGGTTCCTGCATATCAGTGAGTTAATTGATCGTGTCCTCATTGTTTGTCATTTGATGCCTTGTTCTTAATACTATTGAGTTGTAATTAAAAGGATCTTAAAGACAGAATAAAGGAGATCAAACCAGTCAGTCCTAAAGGAAGTCAGTCCTGCATATTCTTCGAAAGGACTGATGGTGAAGCTGAAACTCCAATACTTTGGTCACTGATGTGAAGAACTGATTTGTTGGAAAAGACCCTGATACTGGGAAAGACTGAAGGCAGGAGGAGAAGGGGATGACAGAGGATGAGATGGTTGGATGGCATCACCGACTCCATGGACATGAGTTTGGGTGAACTCCAGGAGTTGGTGATGAACAGGGAGGCCTGGTGTGCTGCAGTCCATGGGGTCGCAGAGAGTCGGACACGACTGAGTGATTGAACTGAACTGACAGACTAGGTGGGGCTAGCAGATGCAATCTAAATATATAGAATGGATAGCACAGGGAACTACATTTGATATTCTGTGATAAATCATAATGGAAAAGAATATGGAAAAGAATATATTTATGTATGACTGAATCACTTTGTTGTATAACAGAAAGTAGTACAGCATTGTAAATCAACTATGGTTCAATAAAATAAAAAAAAAAAGATGGAGTAGGTGGGAGAAATATCAGATATCTAGTAGGCTGGTGTGGGAGAATTTCAGTGTCATTTGATACATATCATCTTGTCAACTGCTTACACATCTTGAAAATCTCTCTCTGACTTGAGACCTCTTTCTCTTTGCACACCCCTTTCCACTGCTTTCCCTTAGAAGGGCAGCTGTCTTCTACAGGGGGGACAATGAGGAGAGTGAGCAAGTGTAGTGACCTACACCAGCCGCCCTAGGCTCTCTCTGGACTATATTTGAAAGTGAACGTGTTAATCGATTGGCTGTGTCCAACCCTTTTGTGACCCCTTGGACTGTAGCCCACCAGGTTCTGCTGTCCATGCTACTCCACGGCAAATACTGGAGTAGGTTGCCATTTCCTTCTCCAGAGGATCTTTCCAACCCAGGAATCGAACCTGGGTTTCTTGCATTGAAGGTTGCATTTCAGGCAGATTTTTTTACCGTCCAAGTCATCAAGGAAGCCCCCTGACCTATATTTACTATCTCTAAATACAATGTCATAGAGAGGTTTATCTGAGAATAGTAGAAAAAAAGTTAGGAGTCCCATCTTGTGAAGATAGTCTGAAATTTTATTATTCTGTGAAAATATCTTTTGTCGTAGATAATAAAATAAGGACCTCCCTCCCCTGAACACATCACTGGGTATGTGGGCATTCTATACTCATCCCCAACCCCCCACCCCACCCCCAGGCTCCCAGCACGTTTCCCTAGATCCTGTCTGTTTCCTTCTCTGCTCTTTGCCCTGAAAGCCTGACTACTATGGATGGTGTCACTTGGACACCTTTTCTCTCTGGTTTCTGCTTCCTGAATGATGGGCGGTGCAGGTGGGATACATCTCATGCTGTGAAGGGGCCCCTCTCCTGGCTTCACCTCTCCCTGGACTCTGGGAGCATCATTTCTTCCCTCGCCTTCAGCCTATGAGTGGTAGCAGCTCCCCACATAGGTACTCGGGTACCTACGTGTCTGGTACTCTGAGTTAAATCTAAGAGTTAAACGCTTGGAATGGGGCATGTGTTTCCTGTTGACACTCTGCAGCAAGGGCTCAAGGAAAGTTTAGATCACTCTTGAATTCTTTCATCCATTCCCCGCCTATATATCAAGCACCTTCTATTTGTACTCTCAAGCACCAAGGTGATGGTCAGTTGGGAGGGTCATTGGTCATGGAGGCTACAGTTAGCTTAACTACACTGTAGTCCATCTCCTTGTTCTGTTGGAGCCGGGCTTCTGACCTTGAAGGTGACTGGTCTGAGTCCCAAGTCCCTGTAGTTTGACTGATGGAGCTGTAACGGCCACTGAATGAGCTATTCTAGGTGTGTCTCCTTAAGCTAAAAGTTGTCCTACCATTTGAGGTGATGGCCATGACCCTGCATTTGTGAATGTATATGGTGGAATGAAAGGGTGAAAACTAAAGAATAATGGACTTCAAATTATCTTCCTTTAATCCATTCTCTTTCTATGTTGATGAGATATCTCTGAGACAGAGTAGAAGGGATTTATGCTCAATTAGAAAACATTTGGGATTACAGAGGAGTGTGATGAATAGAAAGTAGCCAGCCTTTAAAATTATATATTGATAGATCTGAAGTGGAACACTGAAACCACGGGGGTCAAGAGAAGGAATTACAGCTGTCTGTTCCCAGGGCAAGAAATAGAGAAATTAAAAATGGACTGAAAGTTGGGCTGTATTTGGATTGAATCCCAGCCCTGCCACTTACTAATTACATGGCCTCTGCTCCATTACTTAACCTTAGCAACTCAGCTTTTTCTTCAGTTCCATGAGGGCAATTCTACATACATTGCAAAGTTGTTGAAACATATAGCACTTGCCATCCAGTGATTGCTCAGAAAAGGATGGTTATTGTACAACATACCCTCACGCTTGTCTGCTCGATTCCCACCCCACCTTCCCCATCAGTACACGTTTGTGCTTTCATTTTCTGGTAGACAAGAAGTAGATATCTTCTTGTCTAATCTCCTCTGTTTGCCCGTAAGTGTTGCGAGGCTGGGGTTATGTCTTTTAAAGTAGTTCTGGAAACTCTCAGCAAATTTATAAATTGGAATGTCTAACTCTTAGCCTTTTGCATTCTGCTAAGCACATGTGTTTGCTTGGCTAATGTTAATCTTCTGGAAAATCATCATCATGCCTTTGGTGATGAGCCAAGAAGCCAAGTACTGGATACAAGCCTTTGAAATGAGGAAAGAATAAAGGTCAGATGCTGAGGATGTTGATCCGGAGCTAAATCCTGTCCATAAATGGCCTCTGTAAACACGTTTGGCTGGTGGTCACTGACCTCTTCAGGTTTTGATCCAGTGAGACTGTTTCCTGATCATTAGTTCATCAGACTGTGTATTCCTAGTTAGAGAAATCATACAAAAACCATATTTATTTACTGTATAGAACAAGTCCTTAATTAATACCTAAATATCTATGCTCAAATTAGTAAAGACATTGTGACCTCAGCCAGTTTCATTTAAAAAGAAAAAGTTTATACCCATTTAATAATACTTAAGCTTGTTATTTATAAGATTATGATTTGCGAGTGTAAGTTGTATTTGGTGAGGTCTGGCATTTTCCACTGAGGGCCAGAACTACTGTGCCTAAAAACTTGTTTGTGCAGAATGAGTTGAGGGACACATCATCTTCCTCTTGAACAAAAATACCTGCTGTTCCTCTAAGTCTGCACTAGTCTGCCTCGAGGCCTCAAATGATTAACCTTAAAAAAAAAAAAAAAAAAAAAAACCTGAAAACCAACCAGCACTTTTAAAAAAGCAATTACTTTGCCATTAAAAAAATGAAATAATGCCATGTACAGCAACGTGGATGGCCCTAGGGATTGCCATACTGAGTGAATTAAGTCAGGTAGAGGAGAACTATTGGATGACATTCTTTATATGGGGAATCTAAAAAGAAATGATACAAATGAACTTACAAAACAGAAACAGACTCACAGACTTAGAAAAGGAACTTACGGTCGCTGGGGGGAAGGATGGGGGGAGGGATAGTTGGGGAGTTTGGGATGGACATGGACAGACTGATGTATTTAGAATGGATAACCAGCAAGGCCCTACTGTATAGTGCATGGAACTCTGCTCAGAGTTACATGCAGCCTGGATGGGGGTGAAGTGTGGGGGAGAATGGATACTTGTATGTGTATGGCAGAGTCCCTCTGCTGTTCACTTGAACTATCATGACAGGCTGTACTCCAATACAAAATAATGAAAATATACAGAAGATTCACATCTTCAAGGAAATTGCAATTATGATTTAAAGCATTTTTTGGTAAAAAGTTTCCATTCTTTTATTTGCAAGAGTTTCCCAGATGGCTCAGTGGTAAAGAATCCACCTGCAAATGCAGAAGATGCAGGAAACACAGGTTCGATCTTCCTGAGTCGGGAAGATCCCCTGGAGTAGGAAACGACAACCCACTCCAGGATCCTTCCCTGGAAAATCCCATGGACGGAGGAGCCCGGCTACAGCAGCGGGGTCTCAAAGAGTCTGACATGACTCAGCACACTCTCAACTCAACAATACTCAAACACAACTGAAACTACCTCGGACCAAAAAAAAAAAGGCAATTTGCTGGCTGATTTACGTGAACAGTGGGAAGGACAGCTGTTGTCTTGGAGCCTAAAAGCTGCCCTCATCTGTTCCTGTTTCTCTCAGAGTTGTCTGGGACAGCTTCTACCCTGTGCTCTGAAACTGGGGCCAATAGTCATGGGACTCTGATGAAATCAGCTTATCTCACACGGTTGGTAGGGCTGTGGGGTAAAAGCTTCTCACTGGAATAACTGAGTTAAGAGAAGTTTCCCAAAATAAGGCGAGTGATGCTATCATCACTAATAGCACAATATATACTCACCAGCCTCTTGTAAATCCCACGAATGATTGCTCTTTGTCAGCCGTTTGGAGAATGGTTAAGGCAGACAATGAGGCTAACAGAGAAAATGTATAGAGTAATTAGCTACTAGCTGATTTACCAACTTGAAAAACCATCAAAGGCCAAGGTGTCTGAAAAGAGAGTTGTTTTCTCTCCTAATTTTCTTTAATAACTGAATTCTATATGTTGATTAGCTAGAGATTTGAAGGTCTGTGTTAATTTAGGGAAATTGATTTAAAATCATTGGAAAGTTATTCTTATCATAAACTGCAAGTTTCTGCAATTTCAGGGAGTAGAATGTGCCTCATTTTAGCAAAATGCACTTTTTCAATCCTCCTGGTGTGTAGTTCATGTGCTGTCTCCGCGTCTGTCCCGCGCGCAGGAGAAACGCCTAGCAGGGTCCCCGCGGCGGTCGTCTGCTGCGGCCTCCTCACTGGATGCTCTTGACGAGAGCTTCTTTTAAAAAACTCATTACGGGTTTCCTTTTGGCCGTGCTGGGTCTTCGCTGTTGCTCGGGCTTCTCTCTAGTTGCGAGGAGCTGGGCCCTCTCTCGTCGCGTGCACAGGTCTCTCACTGCAGCGGCCTCTCACCGCGGAGCGCGGCCTCGAGGGTGCTTGGCTCGGTAGTTCTAACTCCAGGGTCCTGGAACACAGGCTTCGCTGCTGCGGTGCGCCGGCTTAGCTGCTCCATGGCATGTGAGATCTTCCCGGACTGGGGATCGACCCTGTGTCTCCTGCATTGGCGGGCGGGTTCCTGAGCCACAACGGAAGCCCCACTGACGAGCTGTTACTTCTCTCTGCCTTAGTTTTCTCTGTTGGAAACAACCATCTCTATAGTACGTTTTTAGCAAGATTGTGCTAAGGGTCTGAGATAAAGAAATTCTCCTTCTTGGTTCATCGGAAAGCTGGGTATTTGTTTGTTCTTGCTGTTTCGAAAAAATCTTAGCATTTGCTTGTCCCACCTTCCAAAAGAGGTGAGGAATGAGGAATTGAGGAATTATTCTACAGAAGGAGGAATTGCTCTACAGAAATGAGGATCTGTTATTCTTTCCATCAGCTAGCTTAAGGCAGGACAAGACACTGCTTCAAAAAAAAAGGTCATGAACCTGCCTGTTCTTGCAGAGACCTGCCTGGCAGGAAGCCAGCTTTGGCTTAAGTAGGAGGACTGACATCACCAGGTGATCAGAGCACTGAAACTAAGTCGGTGCCTAAATGTTACCATGCTTCAGAGTACACTGAAATGGCTACTGCTTAATAGAGAAGTTTGTGTGTGACAAACAGGAAAATACGTGGAGAAAGAGTACCTTCCCTCTTGATCCACCCTTTCTGCAGTATTTGTGGTGTGAAGTGGTGAACTGGGTGCAAGGATGCATGAGACACAGGATTTTGCCTTAAGATTGCCATTTGGTTGAGAAGACAAGAGATACATTTATAAAAACAAAATAGGGTAAATTAAAAATGAAGGAGATGTACCAAGACTGCACTTGACTGAGAGAGACTTCAGTGGCTCAGATGTGTAGGGAGGAGGAGAAAGTCGTCACCGTGAGTTGGTCCATAATTGCTCATGTTCAGTACATCCTTTTGGTGATGAAATAATTGGCCTTCTTCACTTGCCAGTTAGGTACAACATTGATGGGAATAATTAATTTTAGGATATGAATAATAAAATTTGCTTTTTATTGAGTGTCTTTTAGATGTTAGATGCTTTGCATATATTAACTCTAATCGTATGGATAGCTTCATCTTTCATTGGTGGGGCAGAGGGGCAACAGAAAACATTACTGTCATTCAAAGCTGTAGGTAGAGTCATGATCATCATTATGAATTAACATAATCATTATCATCATCCTCAAGATGAAATATTATTACAAAGACATTGACAAGTTAGGGAGACAGTAAAAAAGACAAATATGTCGAGTATGGACTGTGTGATAAAATGTGAAAAGTCACTGCAGGCTGCCAGAGTTCTGGAAGGTGTTATAAAGGGAGGGAGAGATAATCTGGGCCTGATAGGCTTTGGATAAGCAGGAAAATCTTCCTAGGCAAGAGAGACAAAACTGTGGCAATAAGAAAGGCTATGTACATGGAGGAAAAATAAGTGGTGGCCAGTTTGGTTGGAGTTGAGGGTTCTTTATAATGGCCTGGAAGACCCTATTGTCTGCCTTCCATTATCTCTCTGACCTCATTTCATTTCAGTCTCCAACTCATTCATTCCCATGGCAGCCACATTTATCTTTTTCTCATCCTAAAGATCTTTGCAGTTGCTCTTCAATTACAAATATTCTTCTCGTAGTTATTTATTCTGTGTATTCTTCTAGACAGTACTCCAACATTCTTGTCAAGTCTTTCCTCAGATGTTGCATACTTGATGAGACCTGCCCTGATCACTCATTTACAACTAGAGACTTCTTTGACACGCCCCATCTTTTTTCCCTAACCCTTCCTTGCGCTGATTACTTTCTAATATACTACATAATTTACTTATTTTGTGTGTTTGGTTATTGTCTTTCTCTTCCTACTTGACAAAATTCCATGGAAGTAGGATGCTTTCCATTTCAGTACCTAGAACAGTGTTTGGGACATTGTGATTAATTAGTATATGTTATTGTTCATTTACATTGTTCTAGTTGCTGAGTTGTATCCAATTCTTTGTGACCCCATGAACTGTAGCCCACCAGGCTCCTCTGTCCATGGGATTTCCCAGGCAAGAACACTGGAGCGGGTTTCCATTCCTTCTTTAGGGGATCTTCCTGGCCCAGGGATTGAACCCACATCTCCTGAATTGGCAGGCAGATTCTTTACCACTGAGCCACTTGGGAAGCCCTGGTGTAGATTACTAGTGGGATTTAAGACTAGAAAAGTACACTGATGTGAGATGGTGAGTTACAGGAAGACCAGGCAGAGGAGACCAGCAAAGTGTTTGAGAGAGGGAATGACATGCATGGAGAGAAGTTTAAGGAAAGTAATCTGATAATGGTAAAGATTTTTTCAGGGAAAGAGTAGTGGCAATAGTTTAGAAGTTTATTAATCTGGGCTTATACAAGAGTATTGGAAAGAAAGGACTGGATTTATTTTTAAAGAGGGCATTTAAAAAGGAAGATCAGTTACATGTAGCACCTGATGAGACATTAATGTTAAGGATGCAGAGATGAGCCAGGGCCATGAAAGGTTCTGATTCCTCCCTCCACTGTCTTCCCTTTTCTGCCTGTTCTGTGCCATGGAATATAGACCCCTGTACTGTCTTAGATGTCACTGCTGGTTAGTCCTTAGGTGGTGTCCAACTCTTTGTGACTCCGTGGACTGTGGCCCACCAGGCTCCTCTGTCCATGGGATTTGTCAGGCAAAAATGCTGGAGTGGGTTGCCATTTCCTTCTCCAGGGAATCTTCCTGACCCAGGGATCAAACACCCAGGTCTCCTGTATTGGCAAGCGGATTCTTTACCACTGAGCCACCTGGGAAGCCCCATGAACTGTCTTACAAGAGCAATAAAGAGACAACCCTGAAGACCTTTAGAATACACAGGTTTAGGCAGTTCAGGCCTGCTGAGTTAACCTTTTACTGTTAACTCGGGGGAAGGGAGAAGACTAGAGTTCTGATTTGGCAGCTTGAAGTTTGAGATGCTTCTTTGATGTCCAAAAGGAAATGTCAGAGGTTAGAGGCACGGCTGAGGGAGTTTTTAGTAATCATGAGGCTGGAAGAGATTATCCAATGAGAGACTATAGGTTAAAAGGAGAAGAGAGCCAAGGACAGACATAAGCCTCTCCTTTATTTAAAACACTTTAAAACACTTAGAGTAGGAGAATATGCCAGCAAAGAGGATAGAAGGGAAATTAGATTACATCAGGCTTCCCTGGCTGGTTCAGATGGTAAAGAATCTTCCTGCAATGCAGGAGACCAAGGTTTGATCCCTTGGTCTGGAATATCCCCTGGAGAAGGGAATGATTACCCACTCCAGGGTTCTTGCCTGGGAAATCCCATGAACAGAGGGACCTGGTAGGCTATAGTCCATGAGATCATTAAAAGTCAGACACGACTGAGCAACTAACACATAGTCACATAAGCCATGAGCAGAAATTGAAGATAAAGGAAGTCAACTGCATTACATGTTAATGAAATTTTTGAAGGTGAACAACAGAAGATCATGGTTGTTGTAGAGGGAATTGATCTACTGAAGAGGCAGACATTGATGACGCAAAAGTGAAAAAAGGTAATTATAGGCACGGAGCCCTAGGAACGGTCAGAAGGGATGGAGCTGTGCAATGCTTACACTGATCAGGAGAGAGAGCAGCTAACAGAGTTCACAGCTCGCAGCTTTAAGCATTTGGTGGGGAGAAACGGGAGGGCTTGCTGCCAAATTACTTGTAATCTCCCAGTGAAATAAATTCATTTTGAATTTGCGTATTTTTTTCTTTCTTTGGATCAGCATAACTTTCTCAATCTAAGGAGAATGGTGAGGAAAGAGAAGAATGGTTGATAAACAACTAGAGGAATTCATCAACTCAGGATCTTGATGATGGGCAGGATCTATTGGGTTGAATGTAATAAACAAAGTGAACTGGAAAAACAAGAAGGTATAGTTTTAAAGGAGTTGCATTTATCATTTCAGTTGGGAAGTAACTGCATTTTAAAACAAGGCCCCACGATGTAGCCATGGAAATGAGTACATGACCTAAAAGTTGAGGAGAGGTCTGTAGGGAAAAGGAGGTGATGAAATCTAATGAGCAAAAATTTGAGATAAATTACCTTTGTTTCTGGAGAAGGCAATGGCACCCCACTCCAGTACTCTTGCCTGGAAAATCCCATGGAAGGAGGAGCCTGGTAGGCTGCAGTCCGTGGGGTCGCTAAGAGTCAGACACGACTGAGCGACCTCGCTTTCACTTTTCACTTTCCTGCATTGGAGAAGGAAATGGCAACCCACTCCAGTGTTCTTACCTGGAGAGTCCCAGGGACGGGGGAGCCTGGTGGGCTGCCGTCTATGGGGTTGCACAGAGTCGGACACGACTGAAGCGACTTAGCAGCAGCAGCAGCAGCTTTATTTCACTCAGAGTGATGACAGGAGTTAGGGAGGAGATAAAAGCTAGAAGTTTTGAGTTAAAGGAAGTGAGCATGGCTTTTGGACATAACAGTGAAGAGAAGGGTAGGAGGCAGGGTTTAACATGACAGCAAGAGGCGTAATTGTCCAGAAGTGACGGTGGAGATCACAAGGATCCCAGCGTCATCCTGGGATCTTGATGTAGTTGAAACATAGAAAAATGATTGAGTAAGTTCAGAAAATCCATTTTCCCTGGGGAGAGTGCAATTTCAGTAAATAAAAAGCATTTTAAAAACCCTGAGTGCAGCATATGAAGATGCAATCTTGGAATGGGAGATCCCAAAGGAGGACTGAGGGGTGAGTTTAGCAGTGGGAATTTTTACAATAGAAAAGAATCAGATAAAGAGGGAAGTACCGACAGAGGGTGAGAGGGTTGGATGGCATCACTGACTCGTGGACACGAGTCTGAGCAAGCTCCAGGAGTTGGTGACAGACAGGGAGGCCTGCAGAGAATGTAGGAGACAGAGAACCAGATTGGCAGTGACAAAAGCAAGCAACAACAAAAACCAGACTGGAGGTCTACGGACATTTTTGACTCTCCTGTGGCCAGGAATTATCCCAGTGAACACGAAGCACAGTCATTCAGAGAGGAACCCATTCAGGACGAGCCCAGGGAGAAATGCCTCTTTATAATTCTCTTTATGGGTCTTTCTAAAATGTCAGTTTGATTCGAGGATCTCCTTCACTTAAAACCTTTCAGTCCCTCTCCACTCAGGATGAGGCCCTGGCTACTGATCCTTGAACGTACAGAAGGAGAAAGAAGGAACGATTTGCAGAGGAAGATGTTGAGAAATCAGAAGGAAAGCTGGAGACGTGCAGGTTGAGTTCTAGGGAGATGGAGAATAGATGAGGAAAAGAAGCAAGCTTGTATAAGTATAGAAACATATTTTGGGGGAAAATAAACGAACTGTATGACTTTTCTATTCTCAGGATATCAGCAAGAAATCCAAGAAGCTAAATCAGCATTTTGTTGCTCCCAGGCCTGCTCATTCTGGCTTTGTGCCTTTATTTTATTATTTATTTCCTGGTTTGCGGCTGGGCCGTGCGGGTCCTCGGTGCCTCGCAGGGGCTTTCTCTAGTTGCAGCGAGAGGGGCTGCTCTCCGCTGGGGCGCGCAGGCGTCTCCCTGCAGGGGCGCCTCTAGGGGGCGCTTCAGGGCTCTGGCGCTCGGGCTCAGGAGCGGCGGCGCCGGGCTTGGTTCCCCGCGGCAAGTGGCACCTTCGTGGAGCAGGGATCAGACCCATGTCCTCTGCAGTGGCAGGCAGGTCCTCAACGCTGGCCCACCAGGGAAGTCTTTCTGTCTCTAAACCATGTCACAGCTAAGTGGAAGGGGAGAGAGAGTTAAGGAAACTCCGCCTGGTTTTTGGGTCAACTGGATTAATCTGAATTGGAGCAAGATGTTCTGATTGAAATTAGCCCTGACCGTAGACAGATCATTTAGCCTCTCTGAACTATAGATTTCTCCTTTGTAAAATGAGAAGAACAATATGTACTTCTAGGCTGCTCTGAAAATTAAATGAGGAAAGATGGCAAGACGCAGAGCATGGGGCTTGACAGCTCAGCCAGCGGCCGTTCTACCTTTCTCTCCAGACCTCTGAGCTTCCAGCATGGGTTTTGTGTTACTTCCATGATCACTGCCTCTAGTTTTCCTGACAGTTTCTCTTTCTACCTATTGAAGTTCAGTATAACCTTTGACTTGTTCATCTCTTTTCTTTAATGGTTCAGTTTGCTGTTTACTCTAATTACTAAATCTGTGATATTTACCTTGGTGTTTCAGTTTTCTCATGAGCACTTAGAACCTAGGATTACTCACTGCCTTCAGGAGATTTTACCTGAATGTCAATCTTCTGCCTGAAATTAAATGTCTCAGGGAATTAAGCTCCTCGTTTCTGTCACCACATGCAGCAATGCAGTCATCCCCATTTTGATACACGGGAGGATTGGCTCTCATATCCAGTCTGACTTCAGGTGGTGGACTGTTTCCTGAAGGATTACAATTTTGTTTTTCAAACGAGTTATACTCTTTCTTACCTCTAAGTCCTTCAGTGTTCCTGCACGAATTCATTCTCCCTCTGTCTAGTACAGGTAAGTCACTTCGGACTTCTGAGTCTCTTACGAAATAAGAGGTTGGTTGTTACTCTAGCTCAAACTGTATATGATTCTGTGAATAATTAGGGATAGTGCATCCTTTCCTGGAGGCCACACAGCGGTCAGTAGCAGACTTAGGAAGAGAACCCACACCTCCCAGCTCAGAGAGGAGGATGCTTTCCCACCAGCCCCACTTAACCACAGGGGAATAACGCCGTTTGTTGCCACCTTTTCTCTTATTTTCTCATACAAAAATTGAGTCAGCTGGCCCATTCTTTTCAGTCGTCTTGCCAACATCCCAGAAATCTGGGAAAAGAAATGAAACATGGTCTGCAGGCTGCTGATATGGAATGACGGGTTCCAGGAAACTAAGACGGAGGTGGTCGAGAAAAATACACGACAAGAAAGAGAGGTAAACAAAGGAGGTTAGAAGTCTTCTTTGGAAAACAGGAGGGGTTGTCCAGCATAAAACCTGGAACTCCGAGGAACTTGCCCCTAATGAATTAGGATGTTGAAACAGAAGCCTCTCAGTAGTGTTGGCAAGGCTAACCTTTGCTGCCATAGCTCCTATTTACGGTACATACATGTTACATAGGTCATAGACAAGTGCAAGTTTGTGTCTTTAAACGGGGAGATTCCATGTGGTTTTGCTGTTCTTGGGGTGTGAATCTGATGACAGGATTGGAATGTTCTCACAAAACCCTGTGTTTGTATTAATCATCCTTGATATGACCAATGGAGAGGAAATTGCCCTTGGGAAATCCCAGGGAAGGCAGAATGAAGGAAGGAAGCAGCACTTGACTTGGGACTGGCAAACTGAGATCGGAGCTAATTCCCACAGAATGGTGGCTGTTGAAGACAGCGGGGCAAGCAGAGAAATGAAAAGCAGAAACCAGCTTTTACTTACAGCTTTCTATTTTGAAACCAACTCCTGTTTGGTTCTCTATCTCCTCCTTCTGGGATGAGCTATAACCTTTCATGGGTAAGCCCAGGCGTCTCACTGGGAGGAGGCTTTAGTTTTGCAGAGATGTGGTTGAACAAACGTCTCACTTGGAGGAGGTTTTCGTTTTGCAGAGACGTGGTTGAACAAACATCTCACTTGGAGGCGGTTTTAGCCTCGCAGAGATGTGGTTGAAATTTTGGGTCCTTCCTTTGCCCGGGGCACCGCCTATCCCCTCTAGCAGGGTCTTTGTGCTCACTGTGTTTCACATAGAGACATCCCCTGTCGGTTCTGTTCTTTCACCACTGGTCAGGGGCAAGGTGTGCCCTTCACGCCTCCATCCACACCCAAGATGTCCAAACGCCGTTCCTCATGTCAAGGGACTAGGAGGTTTCCAGGTTTTGAACTGTAGGTTGTCCTTAGGTGATGACAAGGAGTTATGCTAACTCTTGAGTCCTTTTGGTCACTGTCATCCCTTCTATTCTACTTTCTGGCATTTAAGACAAAAGGTGTTTCTATTTTCTGTGGATTTTAAAAAAATCTTTTTTTCAGAGTTTATTTGAACAAAAATCAGTGTGAATCGGGCAACACCAAACAGGAGTAGTTGGAATCCCTTCATCCACAGGGACCAGGGGAAAAACTGACCAAAGGTGCTCTTCTTCCCTCTGTGAGGAGTACATTTTTCTCCTTTCCCAGCCGTCCTTGCTGTGTCTTGGACCTGCTCTGGGCTGGCTGGCCTGCCTCTCCCCGGTTTCTCTCTTCTGTGCGAGAAAGCTGGAGCCGCAAGCTCAGACCTCAGTTTGTTCGCTTCTGTTCTGCTGCCCTGGAGGGGGAGCAAGAGTGAGCGAAAGGGAGAGGGGCACGCCTAGAAAGCAACCAAAGGGATACTCTGAGTTAGCCTTCTGTAACACTTCTGCGGATGATAAAGATGGAGCTAATGTCTGTTTCTTCTTAAACAGGACCCGGTGATGGGGGACAAGACTTTTCTCTGTTTTGGTTAGTTTGGTCTACTAGTGAGATTTCCTTTGCTATTAAGTGACATAAAGAAAATTTGAATTAAGCCTTATTTAGCAAGAAATTGGGGCTTCCCAGGTGTCTCAGTGGTAAAGAATGGGCCTGTCAATGCAGGAGACACAGGAAACACAGATTCGATCCCTGGGTAGGAAGAGCCCCTGGAGAAGGAAATGGCAACCCAGTCCAGTGTTCTTGCCTGGAGAATCCCAGGGTCCGAGGAAACTGGCAGACTATAGTCCATGGGGTTGCAAAGAGTTGGACACGACTGAGCGCCTGAGAACAAGAAAGAGACATAAGATGGTATCCGGTGAGATGAAAGGATGAGAGCAATCCAGTTATGCTTAAGAAGGGCAGAAATTCAGCAGGGCCTTGAGAACAGCGAGCCCCAGGCTCAGCAATGCCTACAGAACTCTTTTCCTTTGTCCTCTAATTCCCTCTGTCTACAGATTGGCTTTCTCCATTTACTGAAACTTAAACATGACTTTATAGTTGGAAGAAAGAAACTGTACCGCCCTCCCCCTGCCCCCCACCCCATCGAGAAAGAGAAGGGAAAAAAAACACAATGTGAGTAGACCATCTCTTGACCAAAAATTAATTTTAGACCTTACAGAAACAAGTTTCAGAGTTTCTATTGGGGCTTTTTATAGAAAAGCAAGCGGCTACTGCTAATAAGTAGCTACTAATTTTGACAAGGAGTTTATTTTTCAGTACCAACAGGTTGGTTGGGTAAAACTGAAAGTGAATTGGAGATGAAAGAAAGGAATTAGAACTGATTTGCAAAACAAGGATATTAAATATTTCATTGTGATATTGCTATTAATAGTCTTGCAAAGTCTGTGGCTGGTAAGAAAGATATTTACCTTCTACCTTGTAGGTTGAGATTATACTGGTTTCTAAGAATTGCTATTTTTATTTTGGAGGGGTGTGTGTGTATGTTTCTACCTCTCCCTGTTAGAAACTGAAAGAATAATGAGACAAGTTCTGTGACGGCTACTGTTGCAGAGAAGGCTAGACCCCTTGGGTTGTTATTTCAGGCTGAATAACTCAGACCTGCAGGAATATATTGCAGGGAAAAATCAGATGTATCTTAAGGCAAAATAGTTGACTGTCATACTTTCCCAAAAGGACCCAGGGCATCAGAGGGAGGGACCCCCTGAGGAGAAGGGCACGAGACCACAGACCAGGCAGGCCCACCCGTGAGAGGCTGCTCCATCCACTGTTACCTCTTGCCCACTTCTCCTTTAGACGTCTGTACACGATGGATGACAGTTAGCAAATGTACCAGCCTCGAACGCCACTGAGCATCGAGCATACTGTCTGTGGAAGAAATAAGACAAGTAGCAACATCATGGGTGCAGGGTACAAGGCACAGGGAAGATTTCCATGTTTTCCTTGCCCCACGGAGACTCACAAGCCAGCAGACCCATAGTTCATCCCCCGGAGGGAGTGACTTGCCCAGAGCAGATTTTTGTTAATTTGAGGAACTTCTTATCACCTTCCTTTAGCATTATCTATATCCCTCCCATCTACTTCTGCTTTATTGACTACACCAAAGCCTTTGACTGTGTGGATCACAACAAACTGTGGAAAATTCTTAAAGAGATGGGAATACCAGACCACCTGACCTGCCTCTTGAGAAATGTGTATGAAGGTCAAGAAGCAACAGTTAGAACTGGACTTGGAACAACAGAAGTGAAGTGAAATGAAGTGAAAGTCACTCAGTCATGTCCGACTCTATGCGACCCCATGGACTGCATAGTCCATGGAATTCTCCAGGCTGCAATACTGGAGTGGGTAGCCTTTCCATTCTCCAGGGGATCTTCCCAACCCAGGGATCAAACCCAGGTCTCCTGCATTGCAGGCAGATTTTTTACCAGCTAAGCCACAAGGGAAACCCAGACTAGAACAGCAGACTGATTCCAAATCCAGAAGGGAATGCTCAAGGCAGTGTATTGTCACCCTGCTTATTTAACTTCTATGCAGAGTACATCATGAGAAACACTGGGCTGGAGGAAGCACAAGCTGGAATCAAGATTGCTGGGAGAAATATCAATAACCTCAGATATGCAGATGACACCACCCTTATTGCAGAAAGCAAAGAAGAACTAAGGAGCTTTTTGAGAAAAGTGAAAGAAGAGAGTGAAAAACTTGGCTTGAAACTCAACATTCAGAAAACTAAGATCATAGCATCTGGTTCCATCACTTCATGCAAATAGATGGGGAAACAATGGAAACAGTGACAGACTTTATTTTCTTGGCTCCAAAATCACTGTGGATGGTGACTACAGCCCTGAAATTAAAACATGCTTGTTCTTGGAAGAAAAGCTATGACCAACCTAGACAGCATACTAAAAAGCAGAGACATTTCTTTGCCAACACAGGTCCATCCAGTCAAAGTTGTGTTTTTTCAGTAATCATGTATGGATGTGAGAGTTGGACTATAAAGAAAGCTGAGTGCTGAAGAATTAATAATTTTAAACCATGGTTTTGGAGAAGACTCTTGAGAGTCCCTTGGACTGCAAGGAGATCAAACTAGTCAAATCCTAAAGGATATAAACCCTGAATATTCATTGGAAGGACTAATGTTGAAACTGAAGCTCTAATACTTTGGCCACTTGCTGTGAAGAACCAACTCATTGGAAAAGACCCTGATGCTGGGAAAGATTGAAGGCAGGAGGAGAAGGAGATGACAGAGGATGAGATGGTTGGATGGCCTCACCGACTCAGTGCACTTGAGTTTGAGCAAACTCTGTGAGATTGTGAAGGACAGGGAAGCCTGATGTGCTGCACTCCATGGGGTCACAAAGAGTCCTTCATGACTGAGCGACTGAAGAGCAGCAGCAAAGTAAGTAATCTGTAACATCACCAGGGTATCCGTACATCTGGGTGATGGGCTTGTATGGTTCACGGTTTGCACATCTTCACCCTATAAAATACTGTGGTGGGTGTTATATTAACTGTTTAGTTAAACTTTCTCCCTTTTTATCTTGTTATCTTCTTTGGCTACCCCAGTTCTCCTGTAAAGACTGAATCAGCTGTTTAACTTCATGTAACGACACTTTATGGAATTAAAGAAGGGACAGTCCTGGAAATGCTGACACATATCAAAGTCAGCATAACCCTGACACAGCGTAAGCCTCTATTTCAAGCGCCAGTGCACAGAGAGCAGTATACTACTGGGGTCCCTATGCCCCAGAAGACAAGGGGTGACCAGCAGTGATGTGAGGTTTTCTTATGGAGGAACTGGGAATATTGGAATGAACGACAGTGAGGACTGTGACGAGCCACACATAGGGTGTGTGGCCAGTACAGGATAAGACATAAGAAAATGCCTTCACACATGGACTTGAGAGAGGTAACATATCTGGGAAGGAAACTGACATTTGGAGCAATGGTATGATCAGATTCTAAGTCCCAGGGTGGGGACTTACTGCTCAGCTTGGGTAAGATGCTGAGATTGAGGCCAACAGAGAGAGACCACCTAAAGGAAGGGTTAGGCAGAAGCTCGGCTGCTCCTGCAGACATGTGGATGGGCAAGAGGCAGCGGTTTTCAAGATGAGAGAAGAACTGGATGGTCAACCCCGCAGCAGTGAATGGAGGCTACTTCATCCACTATTAAGCTTTGAGAGCGTGAAGATATTACTAATTTTGGCAGAAGTTGACTTTTATGCATGCTGCTTCTCATCATAAATATGGATTGTGGAAGTCATAGACAAAAAATGATTAATTTATCAAATGACATAGTCTCTGTGTTCCATGTTTTAACATTTAACTGTGAAACCAGATTTGGACCACTCCCTCCTTAACAGGAAAAATTACTAAAAACCCTTTAACAATCCCAGAAGGAAAACAGAAATGGAAAAATGGTTTTTTGATTTCCAAACAATAAAATTTTCCTAAGTTCTCTCTGTACTTGATAGAAGAAATTGGGAAAACAAAGCAATGCTAATAGACACCAAGAAGCACCAACTAGAAACTCTGCCCACTGAAAATGAATAAACAATAAGAACAATACAAATAACTTATTTTTCTCAACTTTATTGCAGTGTGATTAACAAATAAAAAATGAATACATTTAAGATGTACACCACTAGACCAGGGGAAACCACTAGGGAAAACCACTAGACCATTCAGGTATGATGTGAATCAAATCCCTCATGATTATACAGTGGAAGTGAAAAATAGATTCAAGGGAGGAGATCTAATAGACAGAGTGTCTGAAGAACTATGGATGGAGGGTTTGTGACATTGTACAGGAGGCAGTGATAAAGACCATCCCCAAGAAAAAGAAATGCAAAAAGGCAAAATGGTTGTCTGAGGAGGCCTGGTGATTCTGTGAAAGTGCTGCACTTGATATGTCAGAAAATTTGGAAAACTCAGTATTGGCCACAGGACTGGAAAAGTTCAGTTTTTATTCCAAACCCAAAGAAAGGCAATGCCAAAAAAGCTCAAACTACCACACAATTGCACTCATCTCACAAGCTCGTAAAGTAATGCTCAAAATTCTCCAAGCCAGTCTTCAACAGTACATGAACCATGAACTTCCAGATGTTCAAACTGGATTTAGAAAAGGCAGAGGAACCAGAATCAAATCACCAAGATCCGTTGGATCATCAAGAAAGCAAGGCATCCAGAAAAACATCTATTTCTGTTTTGTTGACTATGCCAAAGTCTTTGACTGCGTGGATCACAACAAACTGTGGGAAATTCTTCAAGAGATGGGAATACCAGACCACCTGACCTGCCTCTTGAGAAACCTGTATGCAGGTCAAGGAGCAACAGTTAGACTGGACATGAAACAACAGACGGGTTTGAAATCCGGAAAGGAGTATGTCAAGGCTGTATATTGTCACCCTGCTTATTTAACTTATACACAGAGTACATCATGTGAAATGTGGGGCTGGATGAAGCATAAGCTAGAATCAAGGTTGCTGGAAGAAATAATAATCTCAGATATGCAGGTGACACCACCCTTAGGATGATAAAAAAGGAAGAACTGAAGAGCCTCTTGATGAAGGTGAAAGAGGAGAGTGCACAAGTTGGCTTAAAACTCAACATTCAGAAAACTAAGATCATGGCATCTGGTCCCATCACTTCATGGCAAATAGATGGGGAAACAATGGAAATAGTGACAGACTTTATGATTTTGGGCTCCAAAATCACTATGGATGGTGACTGCAGCCATGAAATTAAAGGATGTTTGCCCCTTGGAAGAAAAGCTATGACCAACCTAATCAGCATATTAAAAAGCAGAGACATTACTTTGCCAACAAATGTCCATCTAGTCAAAGCTATGGTTTTTCCAGTAGTCAAGTATGGATGTGAGATTTGTACTATAAAGAAAGCTGAGTGCCAAAGAATTAATGCTTTTGAACTGTGGTGTTGGAGAAGACCCTTGAGAGTCCCTTGGAGTGCAAAGAGATCAAACCAGTCCATCCTAAAGGAAATCAGACCTGAATGCTCATTGGAAGGACTGATGCTGAAGCTGAAACTCAAATACTTTGGTCACCTGATGTGAAGAACTGACTCACTGGAAAAGACCCTGATGCTGGGAAAGACTGAGGGCAGGAGGAGAAGGGGAAGACAGAGGATGATATGGTTGGATGGCATCACCATCACCTTGACTCAATGGACATGGGTTTGGTAAACTCTGGAAGTTGGTGATGGATAAGGAAGCCTGGTGTATTGCAGTACATGGGTTCCCAAAGAGTCAGACACGACTGAGTGACTTAATTGATTATTTGATAGGCAGATTCATCTGAAGATCCAGGATTAAATGGGCAAAAGATACAGTCAAATCTTGACATCCATTCAGAACTTCCTTAAGGATCACTCTACTCATCCTGAATACTGTGACCCCATAGAAGTCTGTGTTGTAGGGAGGGAATTAGCGAAGAGGGGAGGGCACTCCCAGTGTGAAGATGGTAAAGATGACAGTCTTTTCCCTGTATCTTCTTATTTGTCCCAAAGTGAATGCACAAGATACGAGAGACTTGGAAACAGTACCAGACAAAACCAGTGGGTCACATTAATTACTTAAGTGGTTCATGCCTTCAAAAATCATTGTCAAATTACTGTATTTTATTGCTCTGCTAGATGCCATTTTGATGGTTGTGACTACAGAATGAGTATAATACCATATTGTGTTTTATTCAAATAATTTGCAACCCAATTTTGTCTAGAGGCAAAGTTAATATACATTTATGTTTAAGTTTTGCCCAACAATAATGTAAGAGGTGTTATAAACCAATGATATTGGTGATTTTAACATTGAATGGTGGAAAATTGGAAGGGCATATTGTTAGTTGTGCCACTTTAAGAAACCCTACTTAAAAACTGATCGCAATTTTGAACATAGCAGTGTTCTTAAGTAACTACAAATGAGAAAGAATGGAGACAGGGTAGAAAGCACCAAGGTGAGTTGCTTGCCTTCAAACTGTCTCCAAAACCTGAGAAAGAGGGTCTATGACATAAGCAGTGCTGTGTTGGGCTTAGTCGCTCAGTCGTGTCCCACTCTTTGTGACCCCATGGACTGTAGCCCACCAGGGTCCTCTGTCCATGCGATTCAGGAAAGAATACTAGAGTGGACAGCCTTTCCCTTCTTCAGGAGACCTTCCTGACCCAGGGATGGAACCCAGGTCTCCCGCGCTGCAGGGGGATTCTTTACCATCTGAGCCACCAGGGAAGCGTGTGTCACGAAGATTGTGTTTTAACTCAGGTCTCAGAGAGTGCCGCATCCTCATTTAAAGCCCCCCTGGTGTATAGTCTTCAGCAGAGGCAGTGGTGATCTTGCACTAACCCCAACCATTTTAGAAGCCCCAGAAGTCCAGCACACCATTTCCCAACGCAGCAGTCTCTGGTTGCCTCACGGCACTCTTCATTTTCCTACTGTGCTAGTGGTCTATTCTCTTTATAATCTGCGGTCTGACAAGCCTCTCCTTTAGAACTTAACTTCTTCTTCTCTTAAATTAGGAACTCTGAGAGCTGAAACCATTGAGTCTCCTAGTTCTCAGGCCTTTAGACTCAGACTGGAAATTATCCCACTGGTCTGATTCTCGGTTCTTCAGAGTATATATCTTGGTGTTTTTCAGTCTCCATAATTACATAAGCCAATTCTTTATGGTAAATCTATTTCTCTCTCTCTGTAGGTATATGTGTATAGTTAGATATTGATCCTATTGATTCCACTTCTCTGGGGAACCCTAATATAGATGTATTCATATAACTGAGAGATAAGATTGGAAAATATGACTTTCTGTTTAAACTAGCATGGATCAATATGAAACATACAAAATGAGTCATTGCTGACACTTTCCCTAAAATAGCCTAAGAGATGGTTTTAGTATGTGGCCGATGATGCTAAGGTGTGTCTTACATCTAATCAGAAAGAAAAAGTATGTATTGCCAAAAGGCTTTTAAAATAATGTTCATAGCTAGCTGAGTGGTAAATTTGACAGAACATAGCTCCAGGATTACACATGAGAGAGTTTCTCTGGTGGTGAGTGTACATGTTTCCGGCTTCCTGTGAGACATATTGTACAGACAGAGTGTACCGTTGGAGCGTGCAGACTGTACCTGGACACCTTGCTGTTCTATCCCCGATCATCCAGGTCTCACTTCCGTGAGTCAGCAAGCAATCTGAGGGGAGAGAGGGGACTGACAGGCAAGGAGAGCCTTCCAGAGGGTTCTGCCACTTTATTTTTGGTATGATCGTCTAAATTCACATTCACATTATCTGAATTCATACAAGTCTGGCATTTTAAGTCTTAGGGATGTTATCAGAGGTGAAAGGCTGTATCCTTTCTTTAAGGAACTCAAACTTTACAAAAAAGAGAAATATTAATAAGTACTACACAGTACAATATTCTGGAGAAAGCACTGGCACCCACTCCAGTCCTCTTGCCTGGAAAATCCCATGGACGGAGGAGCCTGGTGGGCTGCAGTCCATGGGGTCCCAAAGAGCCGTACATGACTGAGTGACTTCACTTTTTTCACTTTCCTGCATTGGAGAAGGAAATGGCAACCCACTCCAGTGTTCTTGCCTGGAGAATCCCAGGGACAGGGGTGCCTGGTGAGCTGCCATCTGTGGGGTCGCACAGAGTCGGACACGACTGAAGCGACTTAGCAGCAGCAGCAGCACAATATTCTATGCAACGGCCATGGGAACACAAAAAGCAGGGGAAAAAAAAGTGAATTCACTTTGAGAAACAGTGCAAGATACCAGAGGAGGTAAAATCTGATTGGGTTTTGAAGGAGGGGTTTGCGTTCGCAAGGAGAGAGCAGTGTGGACCGGCGGCGGGGAAGCCGGGGAGTCTGTGGGGGGAAAAGCGAGGCGTTTCCCGTAGTCAGAGAGGTGTGTGTGAGAGGCTGTGGTTTGGCCAGATAGATCAGTGAGTCACAGGGCTGCCATGTTAAGGAGCTGGGGATGTTGGCAACAGGAATGAGGTTGTTTTTTTTTTAGCAGATTAAAAAAAAGAAAAGAAACTTGAAGTGTAACTGATTTACAGTGTTGTGCTAATTTCTACTGTCCTGCAAAGTGACACAGTCATATGCAAATATACATTCTTTTTGCATATTCTTTTCCATTATGGTTTATCCCAGGAGACGGAATGTAGTTCCCTTTGCTCTACACTAGGACCTTTTTCTTTCTTCTAAATGGGACGGTTGGCGTCTGCTAACCCCAACCTGGCCATCCCTCTCCCCGCCCCTCCTCCCACCCCCTGCAACCGCAAGTCTATTCTCTCCATCTGTGAGTCCCGTTCTGTCTGCAGATGGGTTCATTTGTGCCGCATCGTAGGGCCCACATGGAAGTGACAGTGTGGGGTGTCTGTCCTTCTGTTTCTGACTTACTTCACGTGGTACTATGAGCTTCTGCAAATGGCGTCATTTCACTCTTTTCGTGGCTAAGCAATATCCCATTTTATATATGTGTCACATCTTCATCCATTCATCTATTGATGGACATTTGAGTTGTTTCCATGTCTTGGATATTGTGAATAGTACTGCTATAAACATAGGGGTGAATGTATCTTTTTGAATTAGTCTTGTCCAGGTATATTGGCATGGGTTTTTAATTGAGGGGAAAACATAATCAGATTTGGATTTAAAGAGGATATGTTCAGAGAGTTTGTGGGTAGGGGTTTTTCAGTTAGGAGACACTTCCCTGAGGGAGACCAGGTAGGAATTTTTTTTAATAGTTTAGATGAGAGATGATAAAGAGTTGAATCAAAGCAATAAAAATGGGCAAACAGGAAAATTAAAGAGCTTGATTTTGTGAGTCACTTCCCTAGAGCTCAGACAAATACTAATAGGTAAAGCTGATAGCGATCTAAATATTATTGAAGGGAAGCAGAACACGCCATCCCAGAGTATGCCACTTTGGCATATTGATTATTTTGAATTAAAGTTACTTAAGGAACAGCTGGTGTAAGAAGACACAGCTGTCTTCCTTTGTCCCTCTAGAAACAAGAGCTAAATCTCCCTTGTTAAAGGTCCTTTTCTGTACCAGGAAATAGACAGAGATGCTTATCGCTGGAAACAGAATTTAGGGCTGACAAGGCTGTGTAAACAAACCATGTTTTAGTTTGTAAGCAAACCACTCATTTGCTACCCCAAGCCCAAACCCTTTTTTCTTGTCAGTTCTTCACAAATGTATTGTTTCCTTGTTTAAATGGTATAAAATTTGCCTGCTTTGGTCACTTCTTTGAGTCTCCTATTTTAGAAGATCTGTACCTA
The DNA here is from genome assembly GCF_019320065.1 of Cervus canadensis. Classification (NCBI taxonomy): domain Eukaryota; kingdom Metazoa; phylum Chordata; class Mammalia; order Artiodactyla; family Cervidae; genus Cervus; species Cervus canadensis. Next base: position 1,577,632 of record NC_057389.1, read on the forward strand.
GAAAATTAAATTTGCTTTTCTGCAGTTAATCTATCTTTGTCAATTTAATGCTTAGACCAGTCAAAGGACCTAGAAGGGAGGAAGGGAAAAGTTTTCTTTCCTGACATTATTTTTGGTGATTCTCTCAATGTATTCATAGCATTATTTAGCAGTTTGCATTCTCTGCTCTATAGAGAACAATGTTAATATAATATTCTAAAGTTCATTTTTGAGCATATGTGGCCATTATTCCTATAAAATATTTTTGTGGTTTGTTTTTCTACTTTATGCTTGGCATGCTTGCTTGCTACTCTAGAATTCTGTGAGGTATGTCCAAGTAAAAGACTGAAGCTATTAGAGGAATTTAAAAATGGTTGGCTCTGACAAAGGGTGATTTTTAAAATGATGAATTTGATCTGTATGTACTGTGGTGTTAGGTAGATTACTTTATACATTTGTCAAGACCCATAGAACTGTAAACTATAAAGAGTGAAATTTACTATATGTAAATTTTTAAAAAATCAAATAGAATTTTGAGTTAGGAGAGCCCAAGATATTGGGAGAACCCAAAACTGTGACAAATTAATTTAGCTGTATATGAGTGTATGACTTAACTACACTGAAGGGGTAGCGGATAATAAGAGCTGACCCTAAGAACATTGGAAAGTAGCGTTTTGGTTGGATAATCTAACTCTAAAGCCAAAAAAAAAAAAAAAAGAGCTATTTACAAGCAGTACTCTGATTGGCAGATTTGTTTCTTACAGCAGTATTTCAGCAATTCTGAAACTACACTATTTACATACTAGGGATGAACTATGCAGATGATGAGAGCCAGATTTCTCACTGCCAGAGAAGAAGTTACAAAAGCATTAGAGAGGTCCAAGGAAAAGCCTAAAATTATCCCTATGGTGCTAGATTAGAGTTGGTAACATAATGAGCTCACTTATTTTAATGCTATGTAGTATAAATAAAGAAATAAATATAGCTATGTGTGTATATGGGCTGGTGTACATACCTAGATTTCTTAGACCTGTCTACTAAGAGAGCCTAGAAAGAGTGATACTCCAGTCTCAACAGATGTATCTAATTCCCAGACCTCAGCTTCTATATACTATTCTTCAGTAAAAGGGATCAGGTCTCCTTAGAGAAATGGCTTACTCTCTGTCTGGGGCAATGAAGTGCAAGATTCTGGAGCATCTTATATAGTTCCAGAAAGTAAGGTCAGAAAAAGAGAAAAAGTCAAAAAATGAAGGTAGGGATATGTCAAAAGGACACAGGAACCAATATAAAATAGATGGAATGGCTAAAGCAGAATAATTTGAGCAGCATAATAAATAGTATGGTGTTATAACCTAGAGAAATGAATGTGCCTAAGTTCATGTTTAAATAAATGAGTAACTGAATAATTAATGAACAAATAGATGGGGAGGAAGGGATATTCTTTACAGATTTTGCTTTTGTTCAGTCACTAAGTTGTGTTTGATGCTTTGCAACCCCGTGGACTGCAGCACGCCAGGCTCCCCTGTCCTTAACTGGCTCCTGGAGTTGGCTCAGACTCATGTCCATTGAGTGGTGATGCCATCCAATTGTCTCATCCTCTGCCACCTCCTTCTCCTTTTGCCCTCAGTCTTTCCCAGCATCAGGGTCTTTTCCAATGAGTCAACTCTTTGCCTCAGGTGACCTAAATATTGGACCCTTACAGATGAATTCCAATTAATAAATGCAGAAGATATGAAGGAAATAGAAAATCACCATTAGAACACCATAGTAATAACTGCTGCAGGCAAGATCCACTGATAAATGCTAATATTAGTAGATGCAACTTTAAGAAGAAAGAGAGTATTTGCATAGCCTCAGGATATTTCCTCTAAATATTTATTAGTTTATCATTTTATTAATGCCCACAAATTTCTGATATTGTTCACTCTGGGAAACGGAGTTGGTTCCCTTCCTCTTGAGGATGGGTTGGAAGAAACTATGGGAAAAGAGTGGAGAGCCCTGGGCACTTACGTTAATCAAGCAGTCAATGTTAATATCACCTGAAATAAGTCATATTGATAGCATGCACCCCCTGAAATGGTACAGTGGGAAAAGCGCTTCACTTCTATGCTGTTCTTCCCCCAAATCCATTACCCGAGTTTGGTCATTGGAAAACATCAGACAAACACAACCTGAAGGGACAGTCTACAAGCTCCCTGACGAGAACTACTCAAAACTGTGAAGGGCGTGAAAGACATAGAACGATCGAGAATCTCCCTCAGAGGAGGAGACTGAGGAGACATGCGAGCTAAATCAAGGGGCAGTCCTGGGTTGGATCTTAGGACAGAAAAAGAACATTAATGGGAAAAAACACCAAAATTAGAATAAAGCCTGCAGTTTAGTTAATAGTATTGTACTGAAGTTAATTTCTTAGTTTTGATGAATGTGTCATGGTTGTTTAACTTAGGAGAAACTGGCTGAAGAGTATATGGGAACTGTCCTTGTGATTCTTCTGCAAATATAAAATCATTTCAGAATAAAATTTGTTAAAGATGATTGGTCCCGAACCACTTTTTCTTTCACTGTAAAATAATGTTAATTTCCAAGGTACTGAAGGACAAGGCAAAGAAAACATTGAGTTCTAAAATAAATCAAGAGGCTTTTATCAAGAAATTCTTTAGAAATGATTCAAATATTACCTGAGGCTTTGACATAAAAACCTCAAGGAAAATGTTTTTAAACCTATAAAGTATCTAGAAGAAAAATTAATTACTACTCAATGATTTAGTAAGACACATAAATACTTCTAATTCTCCTACTAATGAACTCTGTCTATAAGTTTTACAAGCTTTGTACATTTGTAAGTTTTGCTCACAAGGCCAAGGAAACCCTACTGAAAAAATAAGAGTTGTTATTGTTGGATGTTTTGGATGGAACTGTATTACCTGACTAATGCTTCACAGTGAACAAAGGGATTCCAAAAATTTCTGACTAAATGGATGGGTAGAACCAATAGTGTGATAATTGGCATTAAAATAAAGCCCAAAACTTCTTTATTATTAAACCCCTAAATGTGAAAAACTAATACTTCCTTATTAATTTTGCATGTTATTAAAAAAAATCCCCAGAAACATGCTGGATATACCTCTAAGATGCTTTTCTTAATATGCAACAAATATGCTGAGCAAGTCAGATCCTATGCTACTTCCAAACACTACTAAGGCCCTTAGAACAAGAAATTTGTATCACGTCTTTTTCTTGGTTTTGATCACTTTCTATGGGACTTCTCAAGCATATGGTGCATATAGAATCTTTCAGAATAAAAAAGCTGTAGAGTGGAGAGCCCTGGGCACTTATGTTAATCAAGCGGTCAATGTTAATATCACCTGAAATAAGTCATATTGATAGCATGCACCCCCTGAAATGGTACAGTGGGAAAAGCGCTTCACTTCTGTGGTGTTCAGGAGAGTCCCCTGAAGCAGAAGGAGGTATTCCCTTGTATTGACCTACTTGCCTTTCACACCTGCTTCATCTCTTACAGCAAAGTGAAAAACCCCTGCCCTTCCTAGAAATGTGTCAAAAAATTTCCCAAGTAGTCACAATAATGCATTCTCTAAGGAGGGCAGCCTGCCATGGAGGAGCATTCCTGCATGGGATGTCCCTCAGTCTGTAATTGACAGAAGTTAATGATCTCTACACCATTTCCATTATTAAACTGATAACTATGCTGTAATACACAGGAAGGTAATAAGGTACTTGGCCCAATAACTGCTACTGAGGAGGTTACAGTTGAAGACTGATGAAATCAATGTGTATTATGTAGATCAGTGTTACTGTATAGGTCATAAACCTGATCCTTTGCCAGAATGGGCAATTAGGTGTTCAGATTTGACACAAGCATTTATGGACATGCTCTAAGCGCATTGATGCCTGGTTTCTCAGTCATCTGCATGCTAGATCCAGTGCTAAGCTCTGGTGGTGTTCACCTTCCTTACCACGAAGGGGTGGGAAAGCAGGATCCCCAGTGCTGTTCTTAAGGATGATGACTTGGTTTTGAGCAACACAGCATTCGCTTTGTTCAGCCACCAAATCAAGCAAGTGAGTGATAGTTGCTCAGTCATGCCTGACTCTTTGCAGCCTCATGGACTTTAGCCCACCAGGCTCCTCTGTCCATGGAATTCTCCAGACAAGAATACCAGAGTGGGTTGCCATTTCCTTCTCCAGGGAATCAAGCAAGGAAGCAATGCAAATAAGACAACCAGACCTAGCATACTTGATGGATTGCATGGTTCAGCTCCCTATTTCTCCTTTTTTGCTTGTGGAAGCACATTTGAAACTTCAACAGGCTTTTCTGTCTTCTTAGAGTGAGAGATCCACTTAGAGGCACCTAAGAATTTGGGGTCACTGACTTTTACACTTTTATTATAGGTTGTAAGATGGGAATAGTGAGGCATTACAGGGGACTGGAAATGCAGAAGTAGGAAGTCAAGAAATACCTAGAGTAACAGGCAAATTTGGCCTTGGAGTACGGAATGAAGCAGGGCAAAGGCTAACAGAGTTTTGCCAAGAGAACGCACTGGTCATAGCAAACACCCTCTTCCAACAACATAAGAGAAGACTCTACACATGGAAATCACCAGATGGTCAACACCGAAATCAGATTGATTATATTCTTTGCAGCCAAAGATGGAGAAGCTCTATACAGTCAGCAAAAACAAGAATGGGAGCTGACTGTGGCTCAGATCATGAACTCCTTAAGGCAAAATTAAGACTTAAGTTGAAGAAAGTAGGGAAAACCACTAGACCATTCAGGTATGACCTAAATCAAATCCCTTATGATTATACAGTGGAAGTGAGAAATAGATTTAAGGGACTAGATCTGATAGACAGAGAGCCTGATGAACTATGGACAGAGGTTCATGACATTGTACAGGAGACAGGGATCAAGACCATCCCCATGGAAAAGAAATTCAAAAAAAGCAAAATGGCTGTCTGAGGAGGCCTTACAAATAGCTGTGAAAAGAAGAGCAGTGAAAAGCAAAGGAGAAAAGGAAAGATATTCCCATTTGAATGCAGAGTTCCAAAGAATAGCGAGGAGAGATAAGAAAGCCTTCATCAGCGATCAGTGCAAAGAAACAACAGAATGGGAAAGACCAGAGATCGCTTCAAGAAAATTAGAGAAACCAAGGGAACATTTCATGCAAAATGGGCTCAATAAAGGACAGAAATGGTATGGACTTAATAGAAGCAGAAGATATTAAGAAGAGGTGGCAAGAATACACAGAAGAATTGTACAAAAAAGATCTTCACAACCCAGATAATCACGATGGTGTGATCACTCACCTAGAGCCAGACATCCTGGAATGTGAAGTCAAGTGGGCCTTAGAAAGCATCACTATGAACAAAGCTAGTGGAAGTGATGGAATTCCAGTTGAGTTATTTCACATCCTGAAAGATGATACTATGAAAGTGCTACACTCAATATGCCAGCAAATTTGGAAAACTCAGCAGTGGCCACAGGACTGGAAAAGGTCAGTTTTCATTCCAATCCCAAAGAAAGGCAATGCCAAAGAATGCTCAAGCTACCACACAATTGCACTCATCTCACATGTTAGTAAAGTAATGCTCAAAATTCTCCAAGCCAGGCTTCAGCAATACATGAACTGTGAAATTCCAGATGCTCAAGCTGGTTTTAGAAAAGGCAAATGAACCAGAGATCAAATTGCCAACATCTGCTGGATTATCGAGAAAGCAAGAGAGTTCCAGAAAAACATCTATTTCTGCTTTATTGACTATGCCAAAGCCTTTGACTGTGTGGATCACAATAAACTGTGGACAATTCTGAAAGAGATGAGAATACCAGACTACCTGACCTGCCTCTTGAGAAATCTTTATGCAGTTCAGGAAGCAACAGTTGGAACTGGACATGGAACAACAGACTGGTTCCAAATCAGGAAAGGAGTACGTCAAGGCTGTATATTGTCACCCTGCTTATTTAATTTATATGCAGAGTACATCATGAGAAATGCTGGGCTGGATGAAGCACAAGCTGGATTCAAGATTGCAGGAGAAATATCAATAACCTCAGATATGCAGATGACACCACCCTTATGGCAGAAAGTGAAGAGGAATTAAAAAGCCTCTTGATGAAAGTGAAAGAGGAGAGTGAAAAAGTAGGCTTAAAACTCTACATTCAGAAAACTAAGATAATGGCATCTGGTCCAATCACTTCATGGCAAATAGATGGGCAAACAGTGGCTGATATTATTTTGGGGGGCTCCAAAATCACTGCAGATGGTGATTGCTGCCATGAAATTAAAAGATGCTTACTCCTTGGAAGGAAAGTTATGACCAGCCCAGATAGCATATTAAAAAGCAGAGACATCACTTTGCCAACAAAGGTCTGTCTAGACAAGGCTATGGTTTTTCTCAGTAGTCACGTATGGATGTGAGAGCTGGACTGTAAAGAAAGCTGAGCGCCAAAGAACTTATGCTTTTGAACTGTGGTGTTGGAGAAGACTCTTGAGAGTCCCTTGGACTGCAAGGAGATCCAACCAGTCCATCCTAATGGAGATCAGTCCTGGGTGTTCATTGGAAGGACTGATGCTGAGGTTGAAACTCCAATACTTTGACCACCTCATGGGAAGAGTTGACTCATTGGAAAAGACCCTGATGCTGGGAGGGGTTGGGGGGAGGAGGAAAAGCGGATGACAGAGGATGAGTTGGCTGGATGTCCATCGAGTCAGACATGAGTTTGAGTAAACTCCAGGAGTTGGTGACAGACAGGGAGGCCTGGTGTGCTGCGATTCATGGGGTTGCAGAGTCGGACACAACTGAGCGACTGAACTGAACTGAACTGTGTGGTCCTCAAGGATTGGTATCAATACCACAGAAAGTTTGACTTTATTCTACTTAAGCCATGTGATGCAACATCTGGAATCTGGGTTCATAGCTCTTTGGGGGGGCCAAACTGCATAGTTATGTAACTCTCACATAGTAGTGATTATAAACTATATTCTTTTGTGTTTTATTTCTTACGGAGCCTTTCTCGCTGATTCCAGTAGTCAGCCTGGCCGGAGCCTGCCGCAGCCCACTTGGTTGAGGACACAGGCTGCCAGTCCTTGTTGCTAACTGACTTCTTACAACTCTCCATGGTGCACATGGACGCGGTTGCCTCTGCAAACTGGCCATGGTACATACACTGAGGCATGTATGTAGAATCTAGAAAAAGCTGCTGCTGAACTTATTTTCAGGGCAGGAATAGGATGCAAAATAGAGAACAGACTTTGGACACCGCGGAGGGGGAGGAGAGGGTGGGATGACCAACAGTGTAACTCTGAAACACACACGTTGCCTAAGTGATACAGTCAGGGGTCGGCTGCTGGGTACCCCAGGGGGCCCGACTGGAGGTCAGGGACTGCCGAGGGGGATGGGGCGGGCTGGGGGAGGTTTGGGGCAGAGGATATATATACGCTTCTGGCTGATTCACGTTGCTGTGAGGCAGAAACCAACACAACATTGTAAAGCAACTATCCTCCAGTGAAAATAAGTAAATGAAAGGGGTGAGGAAGAGAGGACAGTGATTTTCATTCCTATCCGACAGGGCTGACTAGAGTGGAGTCATTATGCCTGTCAAAATAAAAGCTACACATTTATGAACAAACCAACAGAAGTCCTAGTGCTACTTTAAAATCTCTGAAAGTAATTTTATTTTCGAACTTTGAAATAAATTATAATGTAGATCATTGCAGCCTGATAATATTATCTCTGAGCAAGGTTGAGACAGTATTACTTTGTTGTTGTTAAAAAAAAAAAACAACCTGTCATTCGTTTTCAGACAAGTTAGCAAATTTCACCTACTTTTATTTCTGATTTTGTATTTGTAATTTCTTTTTAATAAAAGTTCTATAAGCTTCAGATCTCATGACACTTAAAACCCATCCCTAAACATTTAACAGTATTCTATTGCTTTGCCTATTTCCAAATATCTCAGTCTGTTTGTTATTTTAATTTTTACTATTTTGCATTTAATTGTTGATATCCAACAAGGATAAAATTATCATTATTATCAGTAGCTAATACTTTTAACTAAGTGCTAGTCCTTGTTCTACATGCATCACTTCAACTTAATCCTACAATGACCCTATGAAGATACTCTTAAAATCTGTTTTACAAATGAGAAAACAAAGATGACAAGGCTTGGTCTAAAAGTTACACAGTAAGAGGTAGAACTGGGTGTGAACGAAGGCTCTCTGGCTCTAGAGACCAGGCACTTAAACTCCACTGTATGCATATATGGAAGCTTTCAAAGAAATATGGCAGATAAAAAGATAAAATGTTAGAAAGCACAAATAAGCATGTTTTGATAAAATGGAACCAAAACTAAAGTTATTACTCAAAATGGATACCATAAAATATAGTATGTCAGGGGGAAGTATAGTGCTAAATTTAGCTCTTTCTTCGAAATCAAGGAAATGTGATCAGATTTATCACCCACAGGACTTGTGGGAAAACTATAGCTTTCCTTAAACAAATTGAGGTAAATGTGTACATTTAGGGCCCTGAATCCTATTCCACATAACACTGTAAATTGAGACCATATGTCACCGTAAAGCACCTAAAGACACTTAGCTTTAAAACATTGCTGCTTACAAATGTATGTTCTGTAATAATCTAGTTTTGAAATACGAAGTATGCCAAAGAGATTGCATGACATCCATGAGATAATTGTCCATAACTCAGTTACTGCAAAGCTTAGCCAGTAATTTAGTCAAACAGAATACAACTTTCATCTCTTTCCAAATTCTTAAACTTTACTGAAAGGAGTATAAGTCTCTTGACACTAAAGATAAATGCTGACAGTCTCATGAACCCTGCTGACTTTTTTAAATTTATTTTTTATTGAAGGATGATCGCTTTACAGAATTTTGCTGTTTTCTGTCAAACCTCAAGGTGAATCAGCCATAGGTATACATATAACTCCTCCCTTTTGAGCCTCCGTCCCATCTCCCCCCATCCCACAGCTGGAGGTTGATACAGAGCCCTTGTTTGAGTTTCCTGAGCCACACAGCAAATTCCCGTTGCAAATAGATATGCAAAATATCTATTTTACATATGGTAGTGTAAGTTTCCATGTCGCTCTTTTCATACATCTCACCCTCTCCTCCCCTATCCCCATTTACAGGGCAACAGTGAAGAAACAGACGTTAAGAATAGACTTGTGCTGATTTTAGAGTAATAGATAGTCACTTTAATCACAAACAGTAGTTCCAGCCATTAATTGGAGTTTCCAGGTGTGTGTAATTTTGCGATTTTGAAGTTGATGTTTTAGCAAATCATCTCTCTTTTCACACTTCGGGTCATTGAGTTTTCCTGTTTTGTTTCTGCCACATTCTCTGGTCTAGAAGCCAGAGCTTCCTCCATGAAATGCTTTCATGGTTGTTTCATAATCCACTGCTAAGCCCATCCCAGAGTCCTTGACTGAGACAGACAAATCTCTGCTCTGGGCGGGCGTTCTCAACCTCTTTCATAGCCCTGAGTTGTCTGGTGTCATCTCTCACTTCCTGATGGTCTACCAGCATCTCTAGAAAGGTCCCTGGACAGGACTCAGCTCTGGGCATAACTCACACCCTGATCTTTTTGCACCGTGCCGCAGCTCTCTTCCGGGAGCCCTCCAAATTACCTACCGGAGACCGTCCTTTGCCACCACTCTGGTTACCTACTGCTGCATAACTAGTTACCCCAGATCTAATGGCTTAAAGCAGCAACTGTTTCATTGTAACTTACTTTTTCTTTTCTTGCAGGAGGGCTTTAGGAGTGGCGCATTGGGTACTTCTTCTGTTCTATGTGGCATTGGTGGAAGTCACTCATTACAACTGGAGGATGGGCAGGGTGTCTAAGCCTTAAATGTTGGGTGCTTTGACTGGGAAGTTGGCTTTCATCCAGAGTGTTTGCCCAGGGCTTCTATAGGCTGGTGGTCTCAGGGTGGACAATTTATTATAGGCAGGGTTTCCAAGGAATGTTCTAGAAGAGATAAAATGGACCAGAAATTGACACTGAGTCATTCCTGCTGTATCCCAGAACAGTCACAGAGCTTACCTGAATGCAAAGAGAAGGCATATACCTATCTCTATCTCTCCATGGGAGGACTGTAAAAAAAATAAAAAATTGTAATCATCTTTGGCCACCATAGCCATTTGCAAGCTCTGTGAGTACAGGTCAAACTCCTGAACTATTTCTGTTTTGTTGCTGGAGCACTTTTTAGTTTTCTCTTCCAAAAGTCAAGCTCTTGTATGCTGCATCACTCCACTCAGTTCAGTTCGGTTCAGTTGCTCAGTCATGTCCGACTCTGTGACCCCTACGTAGAACATATTTCAAAACTCTCTATGTGACCCCATGGAAGTCCGCATCACAAAGCTCCAGGTGGGAGTGGGGTAGGGGGTCGGGACTCAGCAGGAAGGCAGCTGTCTCTAAAGATATCTCCTGGCCCACCTTCCCCTCTCCCCACGCTCAAGCCTGCTGATATCCTCAATCTGGCCGAGGGCTCCTGGAGTTATGCAATGGTTCTGACACATTTCCTTTGTAAGCTTCGCATGTGGGGATTTGTCTCACCCTGCATTTGATCCATGACATACAATGTATTGGCACCTATGTGAATTGGCACCTTGAAACTAAGACAGAAAGAGTTTCATTGTAACTTGAGTAGAGTTCATATTTTGGATGATCGTCAAGGCAAAAATGGACGTGGGCCCAATTTGCTTCAAGTGTTCCAAGGAAAAAGAAACCCTACCATCCCCATGATATGGGGAGAGGAATTTGAATCTCTCCTCTCTTGATTCCGTGGTGGCCTAAAAATAGGGGTGTCACAGGGCATGGCGGCAACGGGGGCTTGATCACACCCTCCAGCTGTGACGTGGACCTGGGGCTGGAAAGGTAATGGTTTTGTGGGGTGTAAGTGCAGAGGTGGGGTGTCTGGGGTGTCTGGGGTGTGGGGCTTCCAGGAAGGAGTCAGGCTTCACTTGGGTCCCGTGGCCAGGTGACTTGAGGAGTCCATCTCCAAGGGAAGATGGTTTACATTTATTTACTAATTGTGACAAATGTACCATACTAATGTTAGATGTGTTGGAGAAGACTCTTGAGAGTCCCTTGGACAGCAAGGAGATCCAACAGGTCCATACTGAAGGAGATAAGTCCTGGGTGTTCATTGGAAGGACTGATGCTGAAGCTGAAACTCCAGTACTTTGGCCACCTCATGCGAAGAGTTGACTCATTGGAAAAGACCCTGATGCTGGGAGGGATTGGGGGCAGGAGGAGCAGGGGACGACAGAGGGTGAGATGGCTGGATGGCATCGCTGACTCGATGGGCATGAGTTTGAGTAAACTCCGGGAGTTTGTGATGGACAGGGAGGCCTGGCAGGCTGCGGTCCATGGGGTCGCAGAGAGTCAGACACAACCGAGCAACACTTTCACTTTTCACTTTCATGGCTTAGACAGACCTATGGAGAAATGTATCTTGAGGATTACTACACTGATTTCCCCACCTCTTCACCCCATGCTCTTAACACAAACAAGTCTAGTCCAGTGCTGGGGACGTCATAGGTATTCAGCTTCTGTCTGTTGGTTTATTGAATGCTTGAGAATTATTTGGGAAGAGAGCATTTTCTTTTAAAGCCAGAGCTGACTGTGCGGTTAGCCTGCAGGGTCAGCAGCTTCACCCAGAGCTGCAGCAACCTACCCTTGGATTGCATGGATGCTGAATGCTCCCTGGCTTTCCGAGTCAGATCCCAGGCTGCCAGCTTGGCTCTACAACTCAGCGCTCTTATCTGTACAGATTTTTTCACACCGTGTGACCTGGCCTGGCTTTTCCCTTGAGCGCTGTTCCTGATAATGACTTACACACATTTACTCCCAATGGAAGCGTTGGAGAGACCAGTGTGTGACTGATCCCAGAGGCTGCCGTCATTTCTGGATGGCCCTGGGTGCAGCCACAGAGACCAGGCAGCGGGGTGATGGCTTGAGGGTAAGGAAAAGTCAGATACTATTTTTGGTTTGAGTGCTTACCTTTAAAATCATATGAAGGTCGTAGCCTGAATTTCCAAAGTCATTCACCTGCTTTTCCTGCGACAACTTGAAAAGCAGAATGCACCGTCACACACACACACATGGAAATAAATGAATTGAAAATGCTCATTTCTTGATTTAAAATTATAAATACATCCATTGTAGAAGATTCAAATAAAGATTAGAATAGTGTCCAAAATATACTGAACACAATGGAGACTTTGCCCTCTCATGTCCAGCTTCTTTCCTAACTGGTAACTACACTTCTAAGTTTGCTGGTCATCTCTCCAGTCCATTTTACACACACATCTACATCTTCCTTTGTAATTTTATTCTAATATATATTATACATTTTATATGTATACACAGACACACACACACACATATATATATTTAAAATCAGGATTTAATTTGAGCTATAAGTTCAAAAATAAATCAACCACTTAAGCATTTGCTTTCATCAAATAGTAAAAAGTCCAAGACTGCCAGGAAATCTACAGTGCCGTGAGGGACCCAGGCTCTTTCTGTCTTTCTAATTCTATCCTTATTTGTAGCTTTTGCCCACATATTTTTTACCTCAAGACTTCAGGATAGCTGCTACATAGTGTTTTCCCACATTCCATATGGAAGGAGGGAAAAGGGCAGAGAGCGATGACTTTCTTTGGGCATGTCCCCTCGGAAACCACCGTGTGAGTGGGAACCCCACGGAGCTCATGAACCACAGTTCGCGTCATCTCTTAGCACCTGAGAGGTGGGCCGATCTTACCCCAGTGGAAGCACAAGTCCCATCAGCAGGTAACAGCCAGAATGTAGTAGTCAGCTCCTTGTCTCTACTTTTACATTAGTTGATATCAATAGTTTGTTTCCCAATTCTTGTTCTTTCTGATCCAGCTTCTTTCCTTTTTGAGGTAGCAGAATTTATTTTACTCTTTTATTTTGAAATAATTATAGGTTCAAAGGTGTTTCTAATATACCCTTGACCCAGTCCTCCCCAATGGTTCCATCTTTCATAATTACAATAGCAAAACCAGCCATTTGGCATTGGCATGATGTATGTGTACAGAGGTAGCAGATTTTTGTTTTCCTTACTGTCTTCTTCTGAAATGTTTCTTCTAAGAGTCACAGTTTCTTGTTGTGATTAATGCCCAGCTCTGGCTGACCTTGTGTAGCAGCCACAGGAGTTTCAAGCGTGTTCTGTGCCAATCTTTCTTGGGCACAAACTTTCCAAGATAAACATGTCTGCAACATCAGGAATCCTTCCTATGTATACATTGGTGAGACAGTTACACAGGTACAGTGCATATAGAAAATGTGGTTTGCTTAGGAAAATCTCAAAATATTTGGTAACCTTGAATGTATTTTTCCCTTATTTAATTTTTATTTTATATTGGTGTGTAGTTAATTAACAATGCTGTATTAGTTTTGGATGTACAACAAACGAATTCAGTTATACGTATACATGTATCTATTCTTTTCAAATTATTTTCCCATTTAGGTTATTGCAGAATATTGAGCAGAATTCCCTGTGCTATATGGTAGATCATTGTTGGCTATCTATTTTAAATATAGCAATGTGCACATCAGTTCCAAACTCCCAGTCTGTCTCTTCCCCCACTTCCGCTCTGGTCATCATTAAGTTCTTTCTCTCGGTCTGTGAGTCTGTTTCAAATAAGTTCATTTATACCATCTTTTAAGATTCCAGATATAAGCAATATCATATGATGTTGGCTTTTCTCTGTCTGACTTACTTCACTTAGTATGATAATCTCCATACAGAATATAATAATGTTACCTTATTATCTTTACTGTGTTTACAAAGTATTGTGAAATGCTTTGCAGTTAACAAGGTACCTTTATATCCATTTTCTCATTTTATTTTCGTAATTATGTTGAAAAAGAAATACTGTTTATCCTCCTTAACAAATGTAAAACCAGGGTGGCTTCAGTTCAGTTCAGTTCAGTCACTCAGTCGTGTCCGACTCTCTGCGACCCATGGACTGCAGCATGCCAGGCCTCCCTGTCCATCACCAACTCCTGGTGTTTACTCATGGAGGCTTAGAGACAGTAAACAAAATGAGTGGAATGGAGGAGAACATGTTTAGTTCTATGATAAGTTTGCCCTATCCCCAAATTTACCAATTTGCCAATTCTACTTTTATCTGAATATAAACAATCTGGTTAAGAATTGGGGTGTGGTTAAGTGTGAGTCACTAGGCAAAGGTGAACACGAAGGTGCCCGTCTGCACACCAAGAAGGGGGCCCTGGCCAGAGTTCTGACTGCAGCCCGGCCGTGCGGACGGCCTGTGCGCAGACCTCCAGCCCCTGGACCATGTCCTTGATTAAACTACCCATTCTATGATACTTTGTTATCGCAGTCCAACCTAACTAAAACAACCTCTGAGGTTGGGGATAGTTGCCTCCAAATTACTATAAAGCCCAGTGACAAACTCATGGACTCACCTACTTTCTGATGTCTGTGATAGCCACAATTCTAAGTATTCTTATTTCTTGGTTCAGGGGCCACAGAAGAGAAGAGAGACAGGCATCATGAGAGCAGAGCTCCTGACTGATACCGTGACCCTACTTGAAAAGACCTAACCCTGTGTTTTTCAGGTATAGTTGATTCACAGTACTGTGTCGGGCGCTTCTGTGTTACACACACACATGTTTAACACCGCGTGTTTAGTGGGTGACTAGTGATAACGTCCTCTGCAGCCCAGGGAACACTGCCAGCGCCCTGTGGGGACCTGACGGGGAGGAAGTCCGACACGGCGGAGACGTGATGTGAACAGCTGATCATTTCTGCTCTACAGTGGAAACTAACAAATTGGGAAGCAACTATACTCCAATAAAAATTAATTTTAAAACATTTCTGCTGATTAGTTCTGTGTATATATATATTCTACTCCATATTTCCTACTGTGGTTTATTACAGGACATTGAATATAGTTCCCTGTGCTATACAGCAGGGCCTTGCTGTGTATCCGTTCTGTATATAATAGCTCGCATCTGCTAATTCCAAACTCCCAACCCATCCCCTGCCCGCTTGGCAACCACAGATCTGTTCTATATGTCTGTCAACACATTTTTAATATCCCATTACATTGGACAAGGAGATATACTCAGGATTTTAGGGAAACAAAAACTGAAGGAAATGACTATGCCACTAAATTTTTGGCCTTATGCCTTGACCTTTTTTTTTTAAAATGCCTTAATCATTTCACATTTAAGTTCCTTCATTTCTGAAATATAGATAATAACAGTATCTATCCCATGGAATCTTCATGAGGACTGTTATTTATACAGTAAGACATGTAGAACAATACCTAGTACTTAATTTTATGTATTAACTGTTATTAAAAATAATCATTATATCCTCTTTGGATAATGTGACGTATCAACAGTTAAAATATCAAATAAATCAACTCAGAAATTTAGAAAGCAGTAGAAATAAGGATATTGTCAAATATTTAAGAATAAATTCTAGGCATTGTGAGGCTTGAAACTTACACAAGCCTCAGAAAGAGGCGCCCTTCATAAGAAAATAAATACAAGCTTACAAATATAAAATTAGGAATGAAGGATGCTTACATTTGCAGTGCTCAGAAAGTTAAAACATAGATATGTGCCTCAGTAGGTGAGTTGTTCAAAAGCAATAGTGGGACATTCATACAATAGAATACCAAAAAGTCATTTATAATCATGAGATATGCACTAACATGGGAAGGGCTGCATACTAAGTGAGAAAAGCAAAATTCATTTTGGCAGATATGTTAGGTGGTCTAGCCAACATTCATTGTTTCAGTTTTCCTTACTAAGGGATCTTGGTATTTCTTAGTTGGGAGGCAATGTGCAATTTTTCTTTAAGGAAAGTTAGACAAATACCACAGATGGGCCAAGCAAAATAACAGGTAGACGTTTGGGTGGAAAACTGATGTAAACACCTTTCTTTCTAAAAAGGGCAAAGAAAGTTGATTCACTTGAGTTGTGCCTGTTTCCACATGTTTTGTCTTTCTGCGATCATGCTGAGGTCAGTGAACAGGACAAGTGGGGTCAAGTAAACTAGACGGGACGACACCTCACAGCTCATTCCTAAGGATTCAGAAAGGGCGCATTCATACTAAGGGAAGGACACCTCACAGCTCGTTATCGTGGGTTCAGGAGGGGCAAGTTCATGCTAGCCGAGTTCTGTGTCACAGACTGGAAGTAAGACCTTTCTACTCCTATTGCACGAAAATTTTCTTCCATTTGTGACCTAAGGCATATTTTGTCATCTATCCTTCTTACTCTCTCTTCTCTCCTTATGGAAACTGTAGAAAGAAAGAAAGTGAAGTCGCTCAGTCGTGTCTGACTGTTTGTAACCCCATGGACTGGAGCCTACCAGGTTCCTCCATCCAAGGGATTTTCCAGGCAGGTGTACTAGAGTGGGTTGCCATTGCCTTCTCCAGGAGATCTTCCCGACCCAGGGATTGAACCTGGGTCTCCCACATTGCAGGCAGACGCTTAACTGTCTGAGCCACCAGGGAAGTCTATGGAAACTGTAAGCTACTTTCAAAAAAATTTTTTTTCAAGATGAGTGCTTTAATTTTTCCAGTTAGCATCGTTTGTATCAGTAACTACAATATTTTTAGATCTCACATTATCTAGTCAGTAAAGATTTATTTTTTTGAGGGTATGAGTAGGAACGGGAAGACAGGAAATACAGAAAGTCAGACTTCACACTTGGATCAAAACGTCAAATTGTTTTCTTCTTTGCAGCAAAACTATACTACAGAATTGTGTGTTTTAGCTTTAATTCCATGACTCATCATGGATTGGATTGGGAGTTTGTGAAAAAGAAAATCTTGCTACAGTCAGAGTGCTTATGCACTGATAATTCTTTTCTGTATCATCAGATGCAAACACATTTCCTCTTGTAATGTCACTGAAGCCAGGAAGACATGTGCCCAAGGCTTGTTCTCCCAGCTGCGCAGAGCAGCCTGCTGAGCTTCTGGAAGTGCTTTCATTGGAGGCTGTGCTGTGTGGTCTTCTGAGCATCACAAAAGGAAATACCTCTGCCAAGGTTCCCACACTGACCAGCACACCAGATTCAATGGACACGTTCATCAGTAGTGACGGACCATCACAGTGGACAATAAGTCAGACACTTTCAGTATCCAGTCCTTTGGCAGATGCTGTAGTAGCTGCAAGAACTGGGCATTTTCTGCAAAGAAAATCCCCAAGAGTTTGCTCTCTGTTCCAGATCACAGTGAATATGCATGGTTGCTGCTTTTTCCTGGCGAAGAAGTTACATTAAAATCTGCTTTCTTCTCAGTCTCAACAAAAGCCATAGTTGTTATTTATTTATTTATTTTTTTCATCACCTATGCTTTACAGAATTTCTACAGGTTTTTCTCATTTTGAGTACTAGCCAGCTGGGAGAATGGTCTTCTGCTCTACTTGCTTATCTAACAGGCACAAACAAATAGTTTAACTTCTAAAACCCCTCAGCTAAGCTTTGAATTTCCTCTGGGAAAACTGCACTAAACATAAGGGTTTGATGTTCATTCAATTGCTGAGCAGGAAATTAGCTTTTTTATTTCTGGTCCATAATTCATATCCAGCATGCAGTCAGCTTCATCTAAAATTAAATATTTAAGTTCTCTGAGACCAATGATTTTTTTTTTTATCTATGATATCTGTTAGTCTTCTAGAAGTAGCACATAATAATCATAGCCTTGTAATGTCTGAGAAAGACAGGGGCCACCTTTCATGATTCAGGCACTCTGGTAGGCAACTGACAGACTTCTTTGCTTTTATTACACATAAATAGAGATAGGGATTACTTTTTCACTTTACATACAATGAAACATAGGCCTGGAGAGGTTCAATAACTTATCTTCTAAGTAGCAGAAGCAGGAACCATTTGGGACTTTATGGATAATGCTAATCTGAGAAGAAGAAATGCTAACAGGAATCTTTATAAAGTTGGTCTGCATTTTGAAGCATTCAAGAGAGGCTGCCCCAACCTTCCTATGAAGTGAGAAGAGAAACACTGTGCTTCCTTGTTTCTATAGTTAGGACGGCTTTAGTTAAAGTGAAGGGCAGGCAAAGTGAGTCTTGGGGCCTTCTCCATCTCTGCACTTGATGGCCCCTGCTTAGCACCATCCATGTGGTCACCCGGGACCTGAGTCTGGGCCAGCTTCCCTTAGTCTTTGCTGTCAGTCATGGAGGGAAGGTAATTGCAGAAGAGCATTGTCCTGAGGAAGTTTAGTTCATAGAATTTGGAAACAAACAGACTGGGTTCAAAAAACAGGTCCTCCACTTATTAGTTCTGTCACTTTGGATAATGCAAGTACTCATTCCAAAAATTTGGAATATGGAAAGTTTGTCACACGGTTGTATAAGCATTAGAGATGATGTAGATGAGTGATGAGGCCCACAGTAGGTGCCATTAAGATATAGCTGCTACTCACAGTTGATAGCAGAATTTTGGGTAGATAGGAAACCAAGGAAAGAAGAGAAGGGAAAAGCAAGGGAGAAAGGGAAAGAAACACCAAATGGAAGGCAGAGATCCAGAGAACAGCAAAGAGAGGCAAGAAGGTCTTCCTCTAAGAACAGTGAAAAGAAATAGAGGAAAACAACAGAGACCTCTTCAAGAAAAATGGAAATATCAAAGGAACATTTTGTCCAAAGATGGCACAATAAAGGGCAGAAATTGTAAAGACCTAACAGAAGCAAAAGAGATTAAGAAGAGATGGAAAGAATACACAGAAGAACTGGATGAAAAAGATCTTAATGACCTGGATAACTAAGATGGTGTAGTCTCTCCCTCAGAGCCAGACATCCTGGAGTGTGAAGTCAAGGGGGTCTCAGGAGGCGCTGCTGCCAGTAAAGCTAGTGCAGGTGATGGAATTCCAGCAAAGCTATTTAAAATCCTAACATATGATGCTACTGAAGTGCTGCACTCAATTTTTCAGCAAATTTGGAAAACTCAGCAGTAGCCATAGGACTGGAAAAGGTCAATCCTCAACCCAGTTCCCAAGAAAGGTGGTACTAAAGAATGTTCAAACCACCAGACAATTGCACTCATCTCCCATGCTAGTGAGGTTATGCTCAAAATTCTCCAAGCTAGGTTTCAGCATTATGTGAACCAAGAACTTCCAGATGTTCAAGCTGGGTTTATAAAAGGCAGAGGAACCAGAGATCAAATTGCCAACATTTGTTGGATCATAAAGAAAGCAAGGGAATTCCAGCAAAACACCTACCTCTGTTTAATTGACTATGCTAAAGCCTTTGACTGTGTGGATCACAACAAACTGTGGGAAACTCTTAAAGAGATGGGAATACTAGCCCATCTTACCTGTATCCTGAGAAAGCTGTATACAGGTCCCGAAATAACAGTTAGAACTCTGTATGGAACAACTGACTGGTTCAGGATTGAGAAAGAAGTATGACAAGCCTGTTAATTATCATACCGTTTATTTAATTTATAGGCAGACCATATCATGCAAAATGCTGGGCTGGGTGAGTTACAAGCTGGAATCAAGATTGCTGGGAGAAATATTAACAACCTCAGATAGGTGGATGATACCACTGTAATGGCAGAAAGAGAAGAGGAACTAAAGAGCCTCTTGATGAGGGTGAAGGAGGAGAGTGAAAAAGTCGGCTTAAAACTCAATATTTTAAAAAATACAATCATGGGATCCTGTCCCATCAGTTCATGGCAAATAGAAGGGGAAAATGTGGAAGCAGTGACAGATTTCCTCTTTTTGGGCTCTAAAATCACTGCAGGTGGTAACTGCAGCCATGGAGTTAAAAGATGATTGCTTCTTGGCAGGAAAGCTATGACAAACCTAGACAGTGTGTTAAAAATCCAAGAAATCACTTTGCAGACAAAGGTCCATATAGTCAAAGCTATGGTCTTTCCAGTAGTCATGTACAAATATGAGAGCTGGCCCATAAAGAAGGGAGAGTGCTGAAGAACTGATGCTTTCAAACTGTGGTGCTGGAGAAGACTCTTGAGAGTTCCTTGGAAAGCAAGATCAAACCAGTCAATCTTAAAGGACATCAATCCTAAATACTCTTTGGAAGGACTGACACTGAAGCTGAAGCTCCAATACTTTGGCCACCTGACTTGGAAATCTGACTCATTGGAAAAGACCCTGATGCTGGGAAAGACTGAAGGCAGAAGGAGAAGGGGATGACAGAGGATGAGATGGTTGGATGGCATCACTGATGCAATGGACATGAACTTGGGCAAACTCCGGGAGCTGGTGAGGGACAGGGAAGCCTGGTGTGCTGCAGTCCATCGGGTTTCAAAGAGTTAGACATGACTTGGTGACTGAACAACAACAAAATGAAGCCAATACTTTTCCAACAAAAAAATAAAAGGAAAAAATTTAGGGATTGATTATGTTACTAGAGTCAAAAGCATATCCTTAGATAATTTATAGTCATCCCAGTTTAAAATGAAAAATATGTACATTTGGAACTATATCTCAGCTTGGGCTTACATTGCCTACTTTGTATTATCACCTTCATTTGCTCTTCTTTGGAGATTTTCTATCTTGAAAACGAGACTGGATCAGCCTCCCTTTGGCAGATGTCCCTTTTTTTTTTTTTTTTCCATTTATTTTAGTTGGAGGCTAATTACTTTATAATATTGTAGTGGTTTTTGTCATACATTGACATGAATCAGCCATGGATTTACATGTATTCCCCATCCCGATCCCCGCTCCCACCTCCCTCTCCACCCGATTCCTCTGGGTCTTCCCAGTGCACCAGGCCCGAGCACTTGTCTCATGCATCCAGCCCAGGGTCCCTTTTATTGGCACTGAGATTCTACTGAGAATGGGACACTGTCCAATGTCTTTCCTTCTCCCTCAACTTGGAAACAGAGGGAAAAAAAAACTCCCATGAAAATGTCGGGAGACAGTTCCCCATGGATCTCTCGGGTTTCTGCAGAATTCACAGGCAGAACTAACTGCCCTTTCGTTCTCATTTGTCTTCTCCCAGACTGTATAAAGGGGAAGCCTTGGAAGACAGTGTTGGCGTCTCCACACGGAGCAAAGCATGGGCTTGCTTATTGTCCAGTGTAATAAAGATAACGCTTCCCTCGGGGACTAAAGTTGACGGGTTTGCTCTGAGGCCATCAATAGATTCAAATTCTCTATACTTGGGATTCCACTGTCTGCTCTGTACCCGTTTGGGCTCTCTGCTCCACACAACGGGACTGAGGAGCAAGAGAACCAATCTGAATGTAAATCTTGTGCTGCTTGCTGTGCTGTGATTAATGAAGCCCGTTGTCTCTAATCCACGATTCTCTTGTCTTCTGCCATCATGAAGCTGACAGACCAACTTGTGAGCTTGAGAGGAGATAAAAATTCACTTCCTTCACAGTTCTTGACACAGAGCTTGTGAAAACTCTGAAATGTACTGTTGCCAGCTCAGAGGACTCGGGAATTTCTTCTGATTACTAAGTACGGGTGGCTTAGGGAAACTCACAGGAGAGGTAACACCTGAACTACATCTTGAAAGATGAGAAGTTGGCCAAGTGGGATGAATACCAGGAAGAAGAAATGAGACACAGGTATGCACATGTTTGTGAGAAGCTGGAATGTTCGAGTTCAGATTCAAGGGAGTGGGCATGGCAGGAAGTAACCTAAAAAGCAGTCTGGGACTACTCTTCAGTAAAGAAAGAAGAAAGCCTGATCTCTGGATTTTCTGCCCTACTAAATAGTCTCATGTGAACAGTCTCACTTTACTAGTACAGAAGCTTTTTTAGGTGTTACTAGCCTATTGGAGAAGGAAATGGCAACCCACTCCAGTGTTCTTGCCTGGAGAATCCCAGGGATGGGGGACCCTGGTGGGCTACCGTCTATGGGGTCACACAGGGTCGGACATGACTGAAACGACTTAGCAGCAGCAGCAGCAGCCTATTTGAAGAAATTCAGTCTCAGAAACTTTAACTTCTCTAAGAATAATCAGTTAATAAATACTAGAACGATGATATAAAACCAATGCGCTTTCTTTCAGCCACTCTGAGGAGCTTTTGATTCTTATTCTGTAGGTAGCATTAGGAACCATCTGTTTTTCGCTGCTGTTGTTTGTTCATTTTCCTTTTTCTTTCAGGTCAGGGTATCCTAATTAAGAACATCATAGTTGGACAGTTTAGAAGCAGCATGAGGTTTTTGAATAGGGGTAATCTGGCAAGAGTGAGTAGTTACAAGATAATTTTAAGGATGCACTTGAGCATTTTTTGATGATCCAGCGGATGTTGGCAATTTGATCTCTGGTTCCTCTGCCTTTTCTAAAACCAGCTTGAACATTCTGGAAGAGATGGGAATACCAGACCACCTGACCTGCCTCTTGAGAAACCTATATGCAGGTCAGGAAGCAACAGTTGGAACTGGACATGGAACAACAGACTGATTTCAAATAGGAAAAGGAGTATGTTAAGGCTGTATATTGTCACCCTGCTTATTTAATTTATATGCAGAGTACATCATGAGAAATGCTGGGCTGGAAGAAGCACAAGCTGGAATCAAGATTTCAGGGAGAAATATCAAAAACCTCAGATATGCAGATGATACCACCCTTATGGCAGAAAGTGAAGAGAAAAAAAGCCTCTTGGTGCAAGTGAAAGAGGAGAGTGAAAAAGTTGACTTAAAGCTCAACATTCAGAAAACTAAGATCATGGCATCTGGTCCCATCACCTCATGGGAAATAGGTGGGGAGACAGTGGAAACAGTGTCAGACTTTATTTTTGGGGGCTCCAAAATCACTGCAGATGGTGATTGCAGCCATGAAATTAAAAGCTTACTCCTTGGAAGGAAAGTTGTGACCAACCTAGACAGCATATTAAAAAACAGAGACATCACTTTGCCAACAAAGGTCCATCTAGTCAAGGCTATGGTTTTTCCAGTGGTCATGAATGGATGTGAGAGTTGGACTATAAAGAAAGCTGAGCACCAAAGAAGTGATACTTTTGAACTGTGGTGTTGGAGAAGACTCTTGAGAGTCCCTTGGACTGCAAGGAGATCCAACCAGTCCATCCTAATGGAGATCAGTCCTGGGTGTTCATTGGAAGGACTGATGCTGAGGCTGAAACTCCAATACTTTAACCACCTCATGCGAAGAGCTTACTTATTGGAAAAGACCCTGATGCTGGGAGGGATTGGGGGCAGGAGGAGAAGGGGACGACAGAGGATGAGATGGCTGGATGGCATCACCGACTCAATGGACATGGGTTTGAGTAAACTCCAGGAGTTGGTGATGGACAGGGAGGCCTGGCGTGCTGCAATTCATGGGGTCGCAAAGAGTCAGACACGACTGAGCGACTGAACTGAACTGAACTGAACTGAACATTTTTAAGGGGCCTGGAACTGGGTATGTGGAGAAGAGACTAATTAATGGACTTTGGAAGTGTAGTATATAATGAAGATGAAATGATTTTAAAAAGGCACAGAGTTTATAGCTGGAATGACTCTATAATTTCAGTTAACTGAAATAGATGATTCTAGTTAAGGAATCTTGAGGGACAACATTATTAAGTTCATGAAACAAGTGAGATGACAAACAGTACATTTCTTTTTTAATTTTTTAATTAATTAATTTATTTTAATTGGAGGCGAATTGCTTTACAATATTGTGGTGGTTTTTGCCATACACTGACACGAATCAGCCACAGGTGCACCCCCTCCCACCTCCCTCCCCACCCCATCCCTCTGGGTCATCACAGGGCACCAGCTTTGCATGCCCTGCTTCATGCACTGAACTTGGACTGGTCATCTATTTCACATATGGTCATATACATGTTTCAGTGCCATTCTCTCAAGTCATCCCACTCTCGCCTTCTCACACAGACTTCAAAAGTTTGTTGTTTATCTCTGTGTCTCTTTTTCTGTCTTGCATATAGGGTCATTGTTACCATCTTTCTAAGTTCCATATATATGCGTTAGTATACTGTATTGGTGTTTATCTTTCTGACTTACTTCACTTTGTATAATGGGCTCCAGTTTCATCCATCTCATTAAAACTGATTCAAATGTATTCCTTTTAATGGCTGAGCAATATTCCGTGGTGTATATGTACCACAGCTTCCTTATCCATTCGTCTGCCGATGGGCATCTAGGTTCCTTCCATGTCCTGGCTATTATAAGCAATGCTGCAATGAACACTGGGGTACACGTGTCTCTTTCAGTTCTGGTTTTCTCGGTGTGTATGCCCAGCAGTGGGATTGCTGGGTCATATGGCAGTTCTATTTCCAGTTTTTTAAGGAATCTCCACACTGTTCTCCATAGCGGCTGTGCTAGTTTTCATTCCCACCAACAGGGTAAGAGTGTTCCCTTTTCTCCACACCCTCTCCAGCATTTATTGCTTGTAGACTTTTGAATGGCAGCCATTCTGACTGGCGTGAGATGGTACCTCATTTTGGTTTTGATTTGCATTTCTCTGATAATGAGTGATGTTGAGCATCTTTTCATGTGTTTGTTAGCCATCTGTGTGTCTTCTTTGGAGAAATGTCAAACAGTATAAGTTTTGGAATAAGAAACGTTCAGTTTTTCATTGAGTAGGCAAATTATTGTTTTCTTTGGTAACTACAGTCTAATAATTAAAATTATAAAATCTTGCAGAGACAGCATTTTCAAACGTGTTTACCTCCCAGCAAGAAACAAAAACACACGCGAAATGTTACTGAGTTGGTGGCCTGGACCTGTGCTGGGGACCTAACCAGGGCTTGAGACCCCTTGTTCCAGCCTTGGAGGTTCTTCTTCTGCTCACACAGCCAGTAACGAAATGAATGCTGAGACTGAAACAGCACAAGTTTTATTCAATGTTGAAAGAATGCTGAAGCAGAAACTTAGTTTGCAAATTAACTTCTCAATTCAGTTGGGATAGAGGCACCACATGAGTATGAGGGTCACAATAAAGGAGAGGGAACTGGAAAGAGTGGGAGGAGCATTCGTGACCTATCTGAGAACAAAAGTGTGGTTTGGACCACACTTTCATGGAGCTGATGCAGCACTGTTCTTCCGGCTTTGTGTGAGCTCCTCCCATCGTCATGGATTTAATTGCCAACCATCATGGCACTGGTGGATGCCTCATTCAGCATGCTCACATTATTATGACAAGTGTATAATGAGGATGCAATCTAATGGATATCAGATCTTCTGCAAATTTGGGCCTAGTTGGTTCTAATTTGTTGTTGTGCAATTGCTCATTCATGTCTGACTCTTTGTGACCCCATGGATTATAGCATGCCAGGCTTTCCTGTCCTTCACTATCTCCCAGAACTTGTTCAAATTCATCTCCATTGAGTTAATGATGCCATCAAACATCTCATCCTCTGTTTCCCCCTCCTCCGGCCTTCAATCTTTCCCAGCATCAGGGTCTTTTCCAGTGAGTTGGCTCTTCGCATCAGGTGGCCAAAGTATTGGAGTTTCAGCTTCAATATCAGTCCTTCCAATGAATATTTAGGACTGATTACCTTTAGGATGGACTGGTTGGATCTCTTTGCAGTCCAAGGGACTCTCAAGAGTCTTCTCCAGCATCACAGTTCAAAAGCATCAACTCTTTGAAACTCAGTCTTCTTTATGGTCCAACTCTCACATCTGTACATGTCTACTAGAAAAACCATAGCTTTAACCATATGGAGCTTTGTCAGCAAAACAATGTCTCCGATTTTTAATATGCTGTCTAGGTTCGTCATAGCTTTTCTTCCAAGGAACAAGTGTCTTTTAATTTCATGATTCTAACTAATTCTTGTTTTCCTTTTTGCAGCTTCTTCCAACTTAGAAACTTAGATAAAAGCAATTGGTTTCCATTTGAGGGAGGCGTATGATTGCAAAGCAACAGAGTTGGTAACAAATAGACTTTGTAAGAAGGATTAGAATGCTAATTTATCCACTCCACCTTTTACTGTGTTTCATTAAATATAACTAGTAATATTATTACGTGGCTTGTGGCTCAGGTGGTAAAGAATCTACCAGTAATGCAGAGAGACAGGTTTGATCCCTGGGTCGGGAAGATCCCCTGAATGAGGAAATGGCAACCCACTCCAATATTCTTGCCTGGAGAATCCCATATTATTTCAGTTTTTCACTTAAATAATGGTATCTCTCCCCAACTAAACAATTATGATTCAAGACAATGGAGGGATTTTCTTCTTTTTAACACCCTCTCATCATTTCTCTTTGGAGAAGGCAATGGCAATCCACTTCAGTCCTCTTGCCTGGAAAATCCCATGGACTGAGGAGCCTGGTAGGCTGTAGTCCATGGGGTCGCTAAGAGTCGGACACGACTGAGCCATTTCACTTTCATTTTTCACTTTCACGCATTGGAGAAGGAAATGGCAACTCACCCCAGTGTTCTTGCCTGGAGAATTGCAGGGACGGGGGAGCCTGGTGGGCTGCGGTCTCTGGGGTCACACAGAGTCGGACACAACTGAAGCAACTTAGCAGCAGCAGCACCAGCAGCATTTCTCTCTGAAACTCGCTCCAAAAGTTGAGTTCTGGAAAACATCTGAAGCAAGGATTGCTTGCGAGGAGGAAAAAGACAAACATTTCTGTAACTTGGGTAATTGACTTGACTTATTTCTTAAATAAAGCTCGAATGATTTATACCACCTGTGGATTTAACTGTATTTCTCCTATAATTAAAAAAAAATGTAGCTTTTCTTGAAAATGAAAATGAAAAGTTTTCTTTACAAAACTTTTTTCTCAAGTCTAAAGATTTTGTATATGCACACAGCAAGTTTTAGATCATTGTTTAATCAGAGCTCCGGTTAACTGACTGATTCACTATCACCACTAATGCCAGGATAACATTTCTCACTTTTTAATAGAGACGACTGGCTGAATGTAAACCAAAGTTTGTTCATTCTGATACATTGTTAATAACCAACTCATTCTCAAGCTTTTTTTTTTTTTCCTGTGTGTGTGCAAACCACAAGGAAATACAAGAAAGAGAGAGAGAAAGAGAACTGTTACATGGTGTGTGTGTGTTAGTCACTTCAGTTCAGTTCAGTTCAGTTCAGTTCAGTTGCTCAGTCGTGTCTGACTCTTTGCAACCCCATGGACCGCGGCACGCCAGGCCTTCCTGTCCATCAGCAACTCCCGGTGTTTACTCAAACTCATGTCCATCGAGTCGGTGATGCAATCCAGCCATCTCATCCTCTGTCGTCCCCTTCTCCTCCCACCCTCAATCTTTCCCAGCATCAGGGTCTTTTCAAAGGAGTCAGCTCTTCACATCAGGTGGCCAAAGTATTGGAGTTTCAGCTTCAACATCAGTCCTTCCAGTGAACACCCAGGACTCCTGTCCTTTAGGATGGGTGCCCTAAGGAGCTCTGGGGAGGCAATGTCTGATCCCAAGGTCATCTTTTGCGTTTTCCGCCTGGGCCTTGGGCAGCCTGTGTGGGGAAGCAGTCAATAATCCAAATCAACCTGCTTTATGGGCACGGCTCTCAGTCAGTTGTGGAAGGTGGTGAGATCTTCTTGAGGTCCTTGGTCTATAGTGGCCAGCTGCCTATAATTAACAGGTTTTAGTTTACATTTACATTGTTTACATTTAGTTTACATTGTTTTATGCCCTCAACCAGGCAGAAGAGAAAGTGGTCCATCCAGGTTAACTTCAAGCAGCAGATAGACCCAAGGCTAGGCATTTACAACTAGTCTCCTGTTTGCATTTCTTGGGGCAAGAAAAAGATGGAGTTTAGCCTGGACACGTAAAGCTAGACTCCTGTTTGCATTTCCTAAAACAGGAGTTAGATGGGCCCCAGGTTAGATATTTACAGCCAGCCTCCTGTTTGCTCTCCAAAATAGAAGTAACAATGAAAGCAGAGTAAATAGCCAGGTTTTGTCTCCTGTAGAAACCTTAAGATAACAGCTATGCCAGGTGTGAAGAGGGGCTAAACCTCGTTTGAGTAAAGGATCAAGAGGTCATATGTTTCCCGTGCTAGGGGTGAGGGAGACATGTGGGTTGCCAAGGAGTCCAATACAACTGAGTGACTAAACAACAAGAAAGGCTCCTTGGGGAGGGAAAGATGGGGTTGCTGCTCAGGCCCTAAGTCGTGCCCGACTCCTTGTGACCCTGTGGGCCGCAGCACGCCGGGCTTCCCTGTCCTTCTCTATTTCTCGGAGCTAGCTCAAACTCATGTCCATTGAGTTGGTGATGTCATCCAACCGTCTCATCCTCTGTCACCCCCTTCTCCTCCTGCATTCAAACTTTCCCAGCATCAGGGTCTCTTCCCATGAGTCAGCTCTTTGCATCAGGTGGCCAAAGTACTGGAGCTTCAGCATCAGGCCTTCCAATAAATATTCAGAGTTAATTTCCTTTAGGATTGACTGGTGGGATCTCCTTGCAGTCCAAGGGACCCCCAAGAGTTTTCTCTAGCACCACAGTTTGAAAGCATCAATTCTTTGGCTCTCAGCCTTCTTTATGGTCCAACTCTCATATCTGTACATAACTACTGGAAAAACCATAGCTTTGAGTATATGGATCTTTGTTGGCAAAGTGATGTCTCTGCTTTTTAACATGCTGCTTAGGTTTGTCACAGTTTTTCTTCCAAGGAGCAGGCATCTTTTAATTTTGTGGCTGCAGTCACCATCCAGTGATGTTGGAGACAGAGAAAATAAAATCTGTCACTGTTTCTACTTTTTCCCCATCTATTTGTCATGAAGTGATGGGACCAGATGCCATGACCTTAGTTGTGTTTTTTTTTTTAATATTGAGTTTTAAGCCAGCTTTTTCACTCTCCTCCTTCACCCTCCTCATGAGGCTCTTTAGTTCTTCCTCACTTTCTGCCATAAGGGTGGTTTCATTTGCATATCTGAGGTTATTGATATTTTTCCTGCAATACTGATTCTAGCTTGTAAGTCATCTAGCCCAGGGTGTTGCATGATGTGTTCTGCATAGAAGTTAAATAAGCAGGGTGACAATATACAGCCTTGACATACTCACTTCCCGATTTTGAACCAGTCCATTGTTCCATGTCTGCTTCTAACAGTTGCTTCTGTCTTGCATACAGGCTTCTCAGGAGACAGGACAGGGCACACCTCATAATATGTGATGCTAATTCATGATCCCATAGGCCTTTGGGCTGGAATCCATCTTGGAAAAAAAAGTTGAGCTCAAATGTCAGGAAGGGTCCTAAGATCAAAGGTCATGTTTAGATGCCTAAATTTGTCTAGCAATGTAAGACAAAAGTCATAAAAATTATAATCATATTTAGCATTCATTTAATCCCATGTAGTTAATTTTTGTTCTCTTTGAGTCCAGTTTTTCCATTAGTTTTGTTGACCTTGTCTGATGATTGAGGATGACAGAGACGGTGATGATTTCAAGATGTTTGTGAGGTTTTTGTTAAGGTTTATGTAATTTGCCCAGTGAAGTGGTTACCTTGATCACTGGAGATTGTAGAAAGTACACCCCAAGTGGAAAACACATTTTCTAGCCATTTCCTTTTCTTTGTGAGGGCATTGATAGTTTCCAGTGAATGGTGTCAGATTCGTGATCTCTGAAAGAGAAGAAGTACCTTCGGGACCAGGGGCCAGGCTTGATCACTCAAGAGCTTTTGTGTGGCAGAATTTTATTAAAGTAAGAAAATGGACAGAGGAAGTTTCTGACATAGGCATCAGAAGGGGGACAGAGAGTGCCCCCCTGCTAGTCATATCAAGGCCTTATATACTTTTACCAGATCCGCTCCCACCACATGCATCTTAAATTAACAAGATTGGAACTAGCAATAAGAAGGTCTCACCAGAAGGTTGTTGTTAAGGAGAAACATGTCCTGAACAAGACACCTTTTGGGGACTTCCCTGGTGGTCCAGTGGCTAAGACTCTGAGAGGGAGCTCGGGTTTGATCCCTGGCCAGGGAATTAGATCCCACATGCTGCAACTAAGACAGAAATGAATAATAAATATTATTTTTAAAAAGATACATTGTTATATTGACTAAGACAAAGCAATGTAGAAAAAAAGCTTGTCCCTTTCTCCTCCTTGAGAGTTCAGGACCCCTTTCTCCTCCTCAGGGACCCCAGACTTCTTATCAACTTGCCTAGGAATTGACTCTCTCATTATCAGCCCTACAGGCAAGGAAGGCTTTAACTCATCAAATAAATAAATGAAGTTTGCCAGGGAGCTGGGACAAGCCAAGTGGCCATCTTGATTTCCCATGCCCCTGACTATTTGATTTACAGTTCTTGTTTACGCATTTAAATTCTCTGATTTAGGAGTAGACTGTTGCCAGGCTACAAGGACATCAGGATAGCAAAAGTCTGACAATGAGGGGTTAATCTTTTCATAGAAATGGTCGAGAAAAACTGCCTTCTCTTAACAGAGAGAGAAAGAAGTCGAAT
This sequence comes from Cervus canadensis, assembly GCF_019320065.1. NCBI lineage: Eukaryota > Metazoa > Chordata > Mammalia > Artiodactyla > Cervidae > Cervus > Cervus canadensis. The sequence goes on from NC_057389.1 coordinate 1,607,988, forward strand.
TCCAGCACTGTATTATCTCATTATTAATAACAAAATTCAATTACCTAATTAAATTCAATCTAGTCTTAATCCTGACAATGTACAGATTTTTTTCTCAAAGTTCCTTTTTCACAAAGCTTCTTTACTTTCTGGATCCTTATTAATTTGTCCTATCTTTTCCCCATGCATAGGGTTTCCCAATAGCTGACAGCTCAATGGTAAAGAATCCTCCAGCAATGAAGGAGACTCAGCAGATGCAGGTTGGACCCCTGGGTCAGGAAGATCCCCTGGAGGAGGCAGCCAGCTGTATGACAAAATTCTCCTTTTTACCTCAACAAAGGAATCTCTAGTCTACATACCTTCTCTTAAGGACAACATATCCTACTTGTTTGAAACACTGAAATACTTCCCTTATCATTTAGCAGCTTTAATTATGTGTTATAATTTTTTAAACTTTAAAAGACCTTAACAAGACTGAGAAACAAGTAACTGAACTATTATAGTAGCATTTTCTGATTAGCAAATTTAAGAAAAGATACTTGAAATTTGTATTTGTCTTTGACAACTCAAGTGTTAAATTACCTACCCCCCTTTTTCTGAAGAATTGATGCTTTTGAACTGTGGTGTTGGAGAAGATTCTTGAGGGTCCGTTGGACTGCAAGGAGATCCAACCAGTCCATCGTAAAGGAAATCAGTCCTGAATATTCATTGGAAGGACTGATGCTGAAGCTGAAACTTCAATACTTTGGCCACCTGATGTGAAGAGCTGACTCATTTGAAAAGACCCTGATGCTGGGAAAGATTGAGGGCAGGAGGAGAAGGGGATGACAGAGGATGAGATGGTTGGATGGCATCACCGACTCAGTGGACATGGGTTTGAGTAAACTTCCGGAGCTGGTAATGGACACTGGCGTGCTGCAGTCCATGGGGCTGCAAACAGCCGGACACGACTGAGCAACTGAACTGAACTGAACTGAATTGAACTCCCTTTTCAAAATTTCCATTTTAAAAAGATGGGGTGGTAAGGTTTCTGGATGACTAGGTAGAACATTTGCATCTCAAAACCATAGGAGGAGAAAGGCAACTTCCCTGTAGGAAGGTGTCTTTGTTTCCACAAAGCCAGAAAAATTGTTTGTTTGTTTGTTTGTTTTTTGCAATACTTACAAACCTCTTAGATAAGTAGGAGAGGTTTCAGGAGTGGTAAAAGTGTCTTGCCTGGAGAATCCCATGGACGGGGAGGATCCTGTCAGGCTACAGTCCATGGGGTCGCAAAGAGTCGGACATGACTGAGCGACTTCACTTCTTCACTTCAAAAGTGTTGGTGAGCTTTGACTAGTCAAGGAAAGAAATAGGAGCCAGTGGGAGAAAAAGCTTCCTGAGCCCCAGGGCCTAAATTCTTCAGAGAGGGAGGGAGGGGACCTAGGCACTAAGCCAAGGAAACAGATTACGGTTGTCTTGGGAACAAAAAGAAGAAAAACAAACAGAGCTGAAGAGGTAGGGCGGGAGTGCCCCAAGACAATGGTAAGCAGGGCAAAGCTTGCCTCAGGATATGGTTTTTGAGACATTGAGAAGGGCTGCCTCTTCGAAGAAGTAAAAGAGGCAACCCCTGACCTGCTGCAGGGTTGTCAAGGAGGCTCATGATCCATCGATGGTCCGAGAGGTTAGACGAGCAGGCAGACACGGGGGAAATCCAGGACAGCAGGGAGGTGTGCCGTGCCAGGACGCTTCCTGGGCCATAGGTCTGCAAGCCTGCTGAGTCTGACCGCTGAGGACTGGAGGGTAAACCTGGGGGAGGGTGCATGGAGTCCCCCAGGTTGGGCCCTCAGTGCAGTTCCAGCATCCTGGAACGAGACTGGAAGTAAGAGTGAGTAGTGAAAATTTGATCAAATCTAGGAGAACAAGTTTTGGGTGCAACAGAAATGAATAGGTTTAATTGCTTTCAAAGGGGAGATACAGTGCCCCCTGGGAGAACTTGGTGGGAGCTTTACAGCAATGAAAAGACCCTGATGCTGGCAAAGATTGAAGGTGGGAGGAGGAGGGGATGACAGAGGATGAGACGGTTGGATGGCATCACCCACTCAGTGGACATGAGTTTGGGTGGATTCCAGGAGTTGGTGATGGACAGGGAGGCCTGGCATGCTGGGGTCCATGGGGATGCAAAGAGTCGGACACGATTGAGTGACTGAACTACACAGCAGTGATTCAAGAGTGGGGTTGCTGTTGAGGATCTCCACTGCTTTAATCTGGTCTTAGGTAGTCTCCTAATAAAAGGGCTTCCCAGGTGGCTCAGTAGTAAAGAATTCACCGGCTAATGCAGGAGATGTGGGCTTAATCCCTGGGTCGGGAAGATCCCCTAGAGAAGGAAATGGCTGCCCACTCCAGTGTTCTTGCTTGGGAAATCCCATGGACAGAGGAGCCTGGCCGGCTACAGCCCATGGGGTCGCAGAAGAGTCAAACAGGACTTAGGGACCAAAACAGTCTCCTATTGAGCTTTTCTGTTCCTTTAATCTGGCCTCAGGTGGACTTCTCTGAAATGAAAAACACATCTTCCATCTGTTGGGTTCTGTGAAGATACTGTTTTGTGTACCCTTAGGTGGAACTAGGACCTTGCCCCAAGGCTGCACTATTTCTTGCTGATCCTCCCTTGTCTCTGCATTCCTTCCCTTTTCTGATTAGCAAACTGTTTGAAAAGCTTCTGCACCCAGGAGCCCCACAGGGTCCTGCTCAATTTCAGTGGGAAGAGAGGGCTGGGCTTTGGGAGCCACAGAGGGGAAGTCACCTGAGAGAGTTGCCAGTTACTTGCAGTGTGGCCTTAATTTGGGTGTCAGAGGTCGTTTCAGTGGGTCGTCTCAAGTCCAGAGAAAGTGAAGTCGCTCAGCCGTATCCTACTCTCTGCGACCCCATGGGCTGTAGCCCGCCAGGCTCCTCCGTCCATGGGATTTTCCAGGCAGGGATACTGGAGTGGGTTACCATTTCCTTCTCCAGGGGATTTTCCCGACTCAGGGATTGAACCCGGGTCTCCCGCACTGCAGGCAGACTCTTTACCGTCTGAGCCACCAGGGAAACCCAAGTCCAAAGAGACAGGAATGAAGGAAAATGAGAAAGATCAAGGGGAGAAAAGCCTTGGCTTCAGTGGGCTCCTTCATGGTTGGAAATCGCATTTCCACCTAGTCCCAAGGGCAGAGTCATGGGATATGCACATCCAACTTTAATACCTATAACCTATTAATTCTCCAAAGGACTGAAACCAATTTACATTTCCATCATCAGGATATGAGATTGTTTTTCTGTACATTCTTACTGATACTTGTTATTCAGTGTATTAATTTTTTAAAATTCTGATTAATGTGAATAGAATTTCAATGTGGTTGCTATTTTTATCACTGAGTTTGAATACCAAAAATAAAACTTCATTAGCCATTTGGCTTCTTATTATGAATTATATTTTTATATACTTAGACTATTTTCTTTAGATTACTTGCTTTTTATTTTATTTTTTCAAAAATTTACTTTGATACTAATTCTTTGAAAGCTACACATTTCCAAATCTTATTTAGACAATGGCTTGATTTTTCATTTTGTTCTTGGTATTGTTTGCCACATAGAAACTTTAGATTTTCTTGTAGACAGATTTATTGATCTTTTCATGATTTGGAATATTTGAGTCTTATTTTTTAATTGGGATATACTTGACATACAATATTATGTAAGTTTAAGGCACATAACGTGTTGATTTGACACATTTTTATATTTCAATATGATTACCGCTGTAGTGTCAGCTAACACCTCCACTATCTCACACATTATTGTGTGTGTGTTTGTGTGGTGAGAGCATTTAAGATCTAGTCTCTTAGCAACTTTGAAGCATATAATACAGCATTGATAACTATAATAGCAAAGTTGTGCATTAGCACTTCAGAGCTTATCATCTTTTAACTGTAAGTTTGACCAGCGTCTCCCTAATACCCCCATTTTCCAGCCTCTGGTAACCACCATTCAAGTCTCTGTTTCTGTGAGTTCAAACTTTTTAAGTTCTACATGTGAGATTATACAGTATTTGCCTTTCTCTGTCTGACTTCTATCACTTAGCATAATGCCCTAAAAGTCTATTCATGTTGCAAATGGAAGGATTACTTTCTTTCTCGTGGCAGTATAATATTCCATTATACACACACACACACACACACACACACACGCACACACGCATAGACACATCGCGTTTGTGTTATCTTTTCATCCATTGGTGGACAGCTGTTTCAGTAGCTTGGCTATTGTGAATAACGCTGCTATAAACATGGGGCTGCACGGACCTTTTTGATCTCCTGTCCTTGTTTCCTTTGGGTGTATTCCTAGAAGTGGAACTACTGAATAACATGGTCATTCTATTTTTCATTTTGTGAGTAACCTCCATATTGATTTCCATAGTGGCTGGACCAATTTACAGTCCCCAAATTCAACAGCACATTAAAAGGATCATATACCATGACCGAGTGGGGTTTATTTCTAGGGTGCAAGAATGCTTTAACATACACACATCAGTAAATGCAATATGCTTTCTTAACATAAAGAAAAATGAAAATTGTATAACATTTCAATAGATGCAGAAAAAGCATTAGACAATATATGACACTCTTTCATGATAAAAACCATGAACAAATTGGGTATAAAAGGATATTTCCCTGGCAGTGCAGTGGTTAAGACTTCATACTTTCACTGTAGAGGGCAAGGGTTTGATCCCTGGTCAGGGAGAACTAAGATCCCACATGCTGCAGGAGGCATGGCAAATAAATAAATAAAAAGCCAAAGTGCGTATAAAATGAAGGTACCTCAATGTAATAAAAGCCTCGTATGACAAACCCATAGTTAGCATCTACTCAATGGTGAAAAGTTGAAAGCTTTTCCTCTAAGATAGTATCACAATTTTATTCAGCAGTGCTGTAAGTCCTCACTGGAGCAATCAGGTAAGACAAGTGGGAAAAAGGGCATCCAGGTAGGAAAGAAAGAAGTAAAATTGTCTTTGTTTGCAGATGGTGTGATCTATAGGAATTTCCTATGTTTCTATAGGAAATCCTAGAGACTCAACCAAAAAAATGTTGAAACTAGTCAATAAATTCAATAAATTTCAAGTTTTATTTTTAAAATTCCTACTGTTAATTCCTAAAAATATCACTTTTTCTTTTCTTTTGTTAGTTTTTAATGTTCTATTCTTTCAAATTAAATGAATCCATTCCTGTGAATCAAGTGGGAATCTGAACCTTTTCCATAAAAATATTTTCATATTATATCTTGTTGAATTGCAGTGCTATTTCACTTAACAAATTCTTATATAGAGAGGGAGATCTCCCTTTCAGCTATTTGTTTTCATCTTATTTGTCTACTGTGCATTGATACTCGCTGTTTAAATTAATATAAGTTTATATTGTACCTTGGTATTCAATGGGACAGGTTATTTTCTTATACTCTTCTTCCTCAGAATTACCTTAACTATTCACGATGCTTGTTGTTCAGTTGCTTATAGTGTCAGAGGAAACCTTTGAAATATACACATTCATTATTTAAAACTCTTTGTAAATGAGGATTTAATCTGATAAATATTATGTAGTATTCAAAGCAAAAAAACTGTTGTTGCTGTGCTTAGTCCTGTCTGACTCTGCGACCCCGGGGACTGCAGCACGCCAGGCCTCCCTGTCCATCACCAACTCCTGGAGTTTACTCAAACTCATGTCCATTAAGTCAGTGATGCCATCCAACCAACTCATCCTATGTCGTCCCCTTCTCCTCCTGCCTTCAGTCTTTCCCAGCATCAGGGTCTTTTCTAATGAGTCAGCTCTTCTCATCAGGTGGCCAAAGTACTGGAGCTTCAGCTTCAGCATCAGTCCTTCCAACAAATATTCAGGGTTGATTTCCTTTTGGATTAACTGGTTTGATCTCCTTGCAGTCCAAAGAACTCTCAAGAGTCTTCTCCAACACCACAGTTCAAAAGCATCAATTCTTTGATGCTCAGCCTTATTTAGGGTCCAACACTCACATCCATACATGACTACTTGAGAAACCATAGCTTTGACTAGACGGACCTTTGTTGGCAAAGTGATGTCTCTGCTTTTTAATACACTGTCTAGATTTGTCATAGCTTTTCTTCCAATGAGCAAATGTCTTTTAATTTCATGGCTGCAGTCACAGTCTGCAGTGATTTTGGAGCCTAAGAAAATAAAATCTGTCACTGTTTACACTTTTTCCATATTTGCCATAAAGTGATGGGACTGGATGCCATGATCTTAGTGTTCTTAATGTTGAGTTTTAATCCGCCTTTTTCACTCTCCTCTTTCACCCTCAATAAAGAGACTCTTTAGTTCCTCTTCACTTTCTGACAAATTAGAGTGGTATCATCTGCGTATCTGAGGCTGTTGATATTTCTCCTGGCAATCTTGATTCCAGCTTGTGATTCGTCCAGCCAGCATTTCACATGATGTACTTTGCATAGAAGTTAAGTAAGCAGTGTGACAATATACAGCCTTGATGTACTCCTTTCCCAATTGTGAACTAGTCTGTTGTTCCATGTCTGGTTCTGGCTCTTGCTTTTTAACCTACATTACAGATTTCTCAGGAGGCAGGTCAAGTGGTCTGGTATTCTCATCTGTTTAAGAATTTTCCACAGTTTGTTGTGATCCACACAGTCAAAGGCTTTATTTAGCATTGTCAATGAAGCAGAAGTACATGTTTTCCTGGAATTCCCTTACTTTTTCTTGATCCAATGGATGTTGGCAATTTGATCTCTGGTTCTTCTGTCCTTTCTAAATCCAGCTTGTACATCTAGAAGATCTCAGGTCACATGCTGTTGAAGCCTGGCTTGAAGGATTTTGAGCATGACCTTGCTAGCCTGTGAGATAAGCACCATTGTAGGAGAGTCTGAACATTCTTTGGCCATGCCTTTCTTTGGGCACTTGTTTGTTAGTTTGTTTCTTCTTTCTCTCTTTGGGAATTCTTTCTTAGTGGTAGTAAAATCTTATATGTTAAGTTCTTCATAAGAAATTTTGCTTTTATTCCCCAAATTATTAGCCAGATAACTGCACTTTTTAATCCTCCACCTTTTCACACTGAAAGTCTACTTTTTGCAAAGATGGCATCCCTGTATACGTTTTCAGTTTCTGCCATTTGGCTGGATGGCATCACCAAACGTGATGAATGTGGGCAAACTCTGGGAGATGGTAAGGGACAGGGAGACCTGGCATACTGCAGTCAAAGAGTCAGACACGGCTGAGAGACTGAACAACAAGACCACTCAACAGTCTTTCTACCTTCCCAGATCTTGACTTCTCAAATAAGGGATCATTGGTTCAGTCCCTCAGAATGTACAACTTATTTCCAGAGGTGTCTGTAGCCTGCTCAAGACCTGTGGAGGTATTGGGTTGGCCAAAAAGTTTGTTATGATTTTTCTGTAACATTTTATGGAAAACTTGAACAAGCTTTTTGGCCCAACTGAATAAAATTTTCATTGTTTATTTTTCTCCCATTTTCACTGTATTAGCAATTCTTCTGCATAGCTTTGATACTGACAATTTCTTAGCATTAAGTTATAATCTTATTTTCTAATTTTTGTTCTATTTTTATTTATTAGTATTTAGTGAGGATATTGAGGGGCTGTTTCATTAATAAATAATTTTTAACTGAATGTCAAGAACGTTTTTTCTAAGAAATTATTTTGCAATTATGGTCTTAATATTGTATATAGGCCTTATATAAGTTGCTATACCTTCTTTTATAATATTAATTAAATTCTAAAATTTGCTTTGTTTTCCATAGGTAGTGAAGTCCTTATTTTGATAGTGAGGTTTTGAGCAGTTAAATGTAACTATGTGGTCATTTCTCATGTATACAAATGTATAATAGTCTTGCCCCCACACAAAATGTTCAGCTTACCTTTTATCATACTTGAAATATTAAGACATTTAGGGATAATATGTTCATCTAGTAAAGAGAAAAAAAAAAATTCCTCTGACTGGAGAGTTGTAATCATTTTCAGAAATTTCTGTCTGCTGAGAATTTCTGTGACCAGAGGTATTTGCTCTTTGCTGACACTATTTAAAGGCCTTTAAAAGATTCAAACTTTTATGAATGCAATTTCATGCCTAGCTTAAGCAAATAATCTATTTTAATGCCTTTTATAGGACTTAAACTTTAGTTCCTTTTTAAAATTTATGATTAAAATCATTAGCCTACAGGCATCTTGACCCTTGGGCAGATGGGAATTCATCTACACTTAGCTAGTCAAGAATGATAGATGAGTCCTTATTACAACTTGCTTCATGGTGTGGACAAACTTTGATAGTGCTTTTATTATCCCTATAGTATCCCTATGTCTGTATAAAGCCTTCTATATTCATACATAGGAGGGCCACCGTGAGATGACATATTGTTTAATAATCTGTGTAGCTACTCTACTTATGATCATTTATAAGAGTTTTTCCAATCCCAGGAAAAATAAATAGTTATTAACAAGCCTAGAGCTGGTTATATGTCCTTATTTCTCTCTCTCTCTCTTATGGATGCATACAACCTAACTCCACCCTCACCTCTACCCATGGGTTTTAATACACAGTCTTGCTTCATTGTCATTTCCCTCTACTAGCCCAAGTCTTGAGATGTTTTTGTACTGTATTGTTTTCCATCCTTCCTGTGAAAACGTTCTTGATTTTACCCACTTGCTCTCTTTTTCAGAATTTCTACTATATCCTGCTCTCCTCTATTTCTGCTTTAGTAGAAGTCCAAGGATTATGCAGCCATGAATAAAATTGCTGGGTTGGGGAAAAAATTCAGGTAGTGGTATCAGATGGTACTAGGTCCTGCTGGCACAGTGGGCCTCATTCTTAGGTATTCAAGGGCTTCTTAACACTCTTCCCCTCGCAACTCCTTGTGCTACATAGTCTCCTTTGCCTGTGTGAAATTCACTTTTTCCTCTCACACAAGCTCGATTCACATTTCTCCTCATGCAAGCGTATCCTCACATGGAAGCCGGCTCCAGCAGGACGTCGTGGTAGATTACAGCGACTGAGGTACTGCCTAGGTGTCAAGAACTCTTGCTGAGTGCTTTAAGTGCATTCTTTCACTGCATGCATGGTAAGTCGCTTCAGTCATGTCTGACTCATTGCAACCCTGTGGACTGGAGCCCACCAGGTTCCTCTGTCCATGGGATTCTCCAGGAACGAATACTGGAATGGGCTGTCATTTCCTCCTCCAAGGGATCTTCCCAACCCAGGGATCAAACACACGTCTCTTTACATCTCCTACATTGGCAGGCAGGTTCTTTACAATGAGTGCCACCGGGGAAGCCCATTCTTTCTTTAGGGGAACACAACGAAATCTGTAACCTAGTTGAATGTTTTATTTTCATTTTACCAGTGAATAAGATATGGCTAAAAGAAGTGAAATAAAATGGAGAGTAAACAATAGATTTTAAAATATCTAATCCATTTCAGTCAGTTTAGGAAGTTTAACACTTAACCACCATACAACTTTGCTTCAATATGAGAAGGAAACGCTAAAGCCAAGGTGGGGAAGAAACATCTCCTCAGTACTCAAGGAAACATACCGCATTCATGTTGTTGATCATTAAGGTGAAGTATCCAGTCTAATGATTTAAAAGAACACGTTTTCTTAGGTCACTACCATGTATTTGAATATGTCTGTTTCGTTGCGCACTGTACTTGATATGACATAAGTCACTAACTCCTGCTGTTAGACGGCAGCAGCAGACGGTCAATGATTCAGACAGCCTGTGCTTGTCGGGAAACGAGGGCGCACACAGCATAAACCATCCCAGATATTGTAATCATGAGTAAAATTTTAATATTTTCCTGATGACTTGATTACTGCTAAACACGTGCCAAATTGGTATCACTGTACACTGAGTAAGATAAAATTGCTGTTTCCAGTTATTTCTTCCTTTTTAGTACTTTTTGACCTTTATATTTTTACTTTTCTTCCTACTCATATTTTTAGTAACACAACATTTTCAGATCTCAAGTCACTTCTTCCGTTTTGTTATTTCTGAGGTTTGTTTTGTTTTGTTCACATATTTATGTGTATGAGTAAGCTGACACTGCCATTTAAGCTAATTTTTTTTGTCCTTTTTGCCTGCTTTACTTTTTAATTAACATTCACAGAAATTCAGAGGAAACTAATGATATTTTGGAAGACATTGTGAAACATGGAAATGTGTAGAATTATGTATCTTCACCTTACATCTTTCTAAAATAGATTTAAGTTGACTTTCAGAAATACATGCAGAAGATGAAGAACAGCAATTGGTCAGAGGAAACTATGGAAGATGCAATCATGAGAGGAAAAAAATAGGAGATGGAGAGTGCAAAATGTAGACCATAAAATATAAAGATCTAATATATATTCAAAATATTCAAATATATATTTGAAACGACCCTGATGCTGGGAAAGATTGAAGGCAGAAGGAGAAGGGGACGACAGAGGCTGAGATGGTTGGATGGCATCACCGACTCAATGGACATGAGTTTGAGTAAACTCCGGGAGTTGGTGATGGACAGGGAGGCCTGGTGTGCTGCAGTCCATGCGGTCGCAAAGAGTCGGACACGACTGAGTGACTGAACTGAACTGACTGAATATATATTCATTGAACTTTAAGGAGTGCAGGAGAAAGGATATGAAGAAGAGGCAATATTTAAGGAAATAATGCCTGATAATTTCTTAGAATTGGTGGAAGATGCCAATATGCAAACACAGAGGCAAAAACATCTAAAGCAAAGCAAATAAAAATAAATCCACATCTTTTCATTATCATAAAATTTTCATTATCAGCCAGAGAAATAGGATGAAGTAGCTTCAGAAAACTTAAGGGTAACATTAAAAGATGATTTATCAACAAGTACAGTGAAAGTCAGAAGCTAATGTAATTTCAGTATAATAACTGAAATTGCCAACAGAAGATCCACCCTATAGGAAATTATAAAATATGGAAAATAAATGCTTCGAGCAGAAGGAAAATAATTTCAGATTATATTAGAAATGAGGAAATAATGAAAATCAAACCCTGTGGTACAGATATAATAAAATATAAATAGTGCTGGTAGTATAAAATTATAGTTGTAGTATATCATTTTGCTTAAAATGCCATGATACAGAGAGAATTACTGTTAGCATATAAGGGAATGAGTGGGACAAATGAAGTTAAGAATTCTTAGGTCATTGTACTGTCCAGAAGGAAGGTAAAGTAACTGATTAAAACAGACAGTAAAACATTACATGTAAATATGTTTTTGTAGAGCAATCTCTGAAAGAAAGTCAAATGCATAATTTACAATAATAACAATAAATGCAAGAGAAGAAAGTGAAAGAGAGCAAAGAGAAAAGATGGAATATATAGAAAACAAAAATAAAATGATAAATTCATACCCAAATATATCAGGTATTATACTTAGTGTACATGAGTGAAATATTTGAGTTATGAGACAAGCATGTCATTCTGGATTAAAAAACAAAATATATATATACTACTTTCCTGAGATACATACAACTCATAAAAATACAGCTATCCTAAAAGTATGAAAAAAGACTAATCATGACAAAAGAAAACTATATAGCTGTCTTAATAGTTCATAAAGATTTTAAGAGAAAAATCAGTATTAGAGTTAAAAAATCCTTTGTAATACTAAAAGATTCAACTTATAGAGAGAGAAAGCGAAAATGAAAAGAGAAAGTCGCTCAGTCATGTCTGACTCTTTGCAACCCCACTGACTGTAGCCCACCAGGCTTCTCTGTCCCTGGAATTTTCCAGGCAAGAATACTGGAGTGGGTAGCCCTTCCCTTCCCCAGGAGATAAAGCTATATTAAATATATATGCAGTCAGTGACATAACCTCAAAATATGTAAAACCAAGATTGAGAGTTGGACAAGGAGACTCAGAAAGAAATACTGAAATCCACAGTCTTTATGGGAGATTTTGACACAATTCTCTTGGTACATAGGAGGGGAAAAAAGGAAAACAGACAAAAAAAAAAAATCAGTAAAGTTAAGGAGTGTTTAAATAGCATGTTTAACACACTTCCTTCAGTGAATACACGTTAGAAAACTCATCCAACAATTGCACAATACACATTCTGTTAAAACACAAAAGACAAGTGATGCGGGGAAACCTGGTCAACCACTTGTAAAAGAGTGAAACTAGAACACTTTCTAACACCATACACAAAAATAAACTCAAAATGGATTAAAGATCTAAATGTAAGAGCAGAAACTATAAAACTCCTGGAGGAGGACATAGGCAAAACACTCTTGACATAAATCACAGCAGGATCCTCTATGATCCACCTCCCAGAATATTGGAAACAAAAACAAAAATAAACAAATGGGACCTAATGAAACTTCCTAATTAAACAAAGGAAACTATAAGCAAGGTGAAAAGACAGCCCTCAGATTGGGAGAAAATAATAGCAAACGAAGAAACAGACAAAGGATTAATCTCAAAAATATACAAGCAACTCCTGCAGCTCAATTCCAGAAAAATAAATGACCCAATCAAAAAAATGGGCCAAAGAACTAAACAGACATTTCTCCAAAGAAGACATACAGATGGCTAACAAACACATGAAAAGATGCTCAACATCACTCATTATCAGAGAAATGCAAATCAAAACCACAATGAGGTACCATTACATGCCAGTCAGGATGGCTGCTATCAAAGTCTAACAAGCAATAAATGCTGGAGAGGGTGTGGAGAAAAGGACCTCCTACACTGTTGTGGTGAATGCAAACTAGTAACAGCCACTATGGAAAACAGTGTGGAGTTTTCTTAAAAAACTGGAAATAGAACTGCCATATGACCCAGCAATCCCACTTCTGGGCATACACACTGAGGAAACCAGATCGGAAAGAGACACGTGCACCCCAATGTTCATCGCAGCACTGTTTATAATAGCCAGGACATGGAGCAACCTAGATGCCCATCAGCAGATGAATGGATAAGGAAGCTGTGGTACATATACACCATGGAATATTACTCAGCCATTAAAAAGAATTCATTTGAATCAGTTCTAATGAGATGGATAAAAGTGGAGCCCATTATACAGAGTGAAGTAAGCCAAAAGATAAAGACCAATACAAGCAATATAACAGCATATATCATGGAATTTAGAAGATGGTAATGATACCTAATATGCAAAGCAGAAAAAGAGACACAGATGTTACAGAACAGACTTTTGGATGTCTGTGGGAGAAGGCGAGGTGTGATGTTTTGAGAGAACAGGCAAAATACAAAACATGTATATTATCAGGGTGAAACAAGATCACCACCCAGGCTGGATGCATGAGAACAAGTGCTCGCCTGGTGCCACTGGGAAGCCCAGAAGGAATCGGGTGAGAGGAGGGGGGAGGGGGGTCGGGAATGGGGAATACATGTAAATCCATGGCTGATTCATGTCAATGTATGACAAAAACCACTACAATATTGTAAAGTAATTAGCCTCCAACTAAAAAAAAAAAAAAAAAGACTGAAGGAAACCAGAGAGAAACTTGAGAGCTATGAAAAACAAGAGAGCTATTAAATATGCCAGAATACTGGAATGGGTAGCTGCTCCCTTCTCCAGGGGATCTTCCCGTCCCAGGAATTGAACCCAGGTCTCCTGCATTGCAGGCAGATTCTTTACCGTTGGAGCCACCAGGGAAACCCATTAAATATGTGGAGAAATATAAATTATATATTGTTCTTAATCTGTTTAAAAGATAGGACTCTTTAAAATGTTGTATATTAGGGATGGTATATGTAATATATATCACAAATACAGCATATTATGTTAGCTACTAAAGGAATAGGAGAGAGGAAAAAGAAAAAAATTAATATATAGGCAATTATATTCATCCTCACATAAGAAATATTTCTAACTTCTAAAGCCCTCAATAGTGTAATCTTGATTGGTCACAGTTTATTGTCTTGTGAGAGGTGACCCAAGCTTTCATTTCTGAAGGGTTGTTCCATTAGCGTCATTCCCGTAATGGGTGTTTGAATTTTCCCTTAATTTGTATCACAGAATATGGAGGTATTAAGAGTTGATCCAGGCCTTCCCTGGTAGCTCAGTGGTAAAGAATCCGCCTGCCAATGCAGGAGACATGGGTTCAATTCCTGGTCCGGGAGGATCCCTCGGGCTGTGTGGAAACTAAGCCAGCATGCCGCACTTCTGACCCCGCAGCCCCAGAGACTGCCCTCTGCAGCAAGAGGGGACACGGCCACGCGGCGTCCACTCAGCCCAACTAGAGAGCAGCGCCCGCTCTCTGCAACTAGGATGCAGCGCAGTCACAAATAAAATAAAAGCTTTTTTTTTTTTTTTTAAGAAAAGAGTTGATCCAGTGAGCTTCTGGATTCCAGACACAGTTTCTCCTGCCCTTGTTGTGTAATAGCACCCTATCACTATTTCTGTAGTCAGGATCAATTACCCTCGTGTTTTGCCAAAAGTTTTCACTTTTGTCAAAGGTTCAATTGTTTTGTTAACAAAATTAGCCACTTGCATATACAAATGGGCTTCCCTGGTGGCTCAGCTGGTAAAGAAACTGCCTGCAATGCGGAGACCCCGGTTCAATTCCTAGGTCAGGAAGATCCTCTGGAGAAGGGAAAGGCTACCCACTCCAGTATTCTGGTCTGGAGAATTCAGGACTATACAGTCCATGGGGTTGCAAAGAGTTGGACATGAGCAACTTTCACTTTTTATATGCAAATAAATACCAATATTTGTTAGAGAATTATCTACTGTATTTTCAATATACTAACATTAAAAGAAAACAGAAATAGAAAGAGCAGAGAATACCTCCCCAAATTGGGTTTTGACCTACATCCAGATTCAAACAGGGCTGAGAAGTCCCATGTCAGGGCACATCTGGAGTCCCAGTGGGGGCAACATCCCAGGCAGCACATCAGCTCCGTGGGTAAGACTTCAAAGATTGCTGTTTGGGGTTCCCCCTTTTAATACCAGGACACAAACTCATATCATCATAAATCTGTGACCAAGTTGTTGGTTAGTTGCTCAGTCATGTCTGATTGTTTGCGACCCCATGGACTGTAGCACGCCAGGCCTCCCTGTCCATCACCAACTCCCAGAGTTTACTCAAGCACATGCTCATTGAGTCAGTGATGCCATCCAACCATCTCATCCTCTGTCATCCCCTTTTCCTCCCGCCTTCAATCTTTCCCAGCATCAGGGTCTTTTCAAATGAGTCAGTTCTTCGCATCAGGTGGCCAAAGTATTGGAGCTTCAGCTTCAGCATCAGTCCTTCCAATGAACACCCAGGACTGATCTCCTTTAGGATGGACTGGTTGGACGTCCTTGCAGTCCAAGGGACTCTCAAGAGTCTTCTCCAACACCACAGTTCAAAAGCATCAATTTTTCAGCACTCAGATTTCTTTATAGTCCAACTCTCACATCCATACATGACTACTGGAAAAACCATAGCTTTGACTAGATGGACCTTTGTTGGCTAAGTAATATCTCTGCTTTTTAATATGTTGTCTAGGTTGGTCATAACTTTCTTCTAAGGAGCAAGCGTCTTTTAATTTCATGGTTGCAGTCACCATCTGCAGTGATTTTGGAGCCCAAAAAAATAGTCTGTCACTGTTTCCACTGTTTCCCCATCTATTTGCCATGAAGTGATGGGACCAAATGCCATGATCTTAGTTTTCTGAATGTTGAGTTTTAAGCCAGATTTTTCACTCTCCCCTTTCACTTTCATCAAGAGGCTCTTTAGTTCTTTTTCACTTTCTGCCATAAGGGTGGTGTTGATTTAGGGAAACGCATCATAATTTCTGTCTGACTTCACTGCTTTTTCACTTCTTTAAAAACGTTTCTGTATCATACCAATTCTCCTTCCACTGTTTGCTTTAGTCTCAGTGCCCATGTCAGAGAAGGGTCCACGTTGTGAAAGAAGCCAAAAGCAGTCTTGAACCCTTCTACCAGATATTCTAGTGTCAATTTGTTTGATCAACCTGTTACTTCTTCCTCCTTGTCTGGTCCTGGTTTGGAAGCCCCAAACCATCAAGTTTTGTCCTGAACCCTTCCTCTCCTCCACTCCCCCCCCCCCACCGCCATATCTATAATGTCTTTCATAATTCCCTTGATAGCTCTGTTGTAAATTGTGTGAAATTATGCACAACATGTGGACACAGTTTTCTCCAGTATAATTTTATTGTTGGGAGTTTGCTGGCTTTCACAGCCTTTTTGGTAACAAATATGACCTCTTCAGTGGTATAATCCTTCTGGACTTTCACAATGTTCTATCAGAGTTCTCTTCCATACATTAACAGTCTTTCCATAGAGGACCATCAGTGCCAAGCCTTAAAGCTCTTTATGACCCCTCGATCTAGAGGCCGGAATTAGAGATATTGTGTTTGGGGGCAAGAAGACCACTTCAGGGTCTTCAGTGTTGAACTCATAGGGTTCTGGATGACCAGTGGCATTGTCCAAAAAAAAAAAAACTTCAAAAGGCAGTCCCCTGACTGGCAAAGTACTTCCTGACTTCAGGGACAAAGCACTGATGGGACCAATTCAGAAAATGGGTTCCCAATGTCCAGGCCTCCTTATTGTACAACCAAAAAATGGCAGCTGGTGCTTTTCTTTTCTCTTCAAGACTTGGGGATTCACAACCATATAGATCAGGGAAGTCCTGATCAGACACCCAACCGCAGTTGCACAAAACACAGACTTTATCTGTCTGCCCTAAATCCTGGTGCTCTCTCCTTATTAACAAATGTCTTTTGTGACCTTTCTCCCCACTCTCTCCCCCAAATAGGGCATATTCATCTTCCTTAAAAACCTATTCAGGCAGATATCCTTTTTCCTCAATGCCTTTTTTAATGACATCTGGGAACTGTTCTCCTGTTACCTTGACATTTTTTAAGCCAAACTTCTTTCTAAAACTATAAAACCATCCTTTGCTGGTATTAAATTCTCCAGCTTTAGACCCTTCACCTTCCTTTTGCTTTAAGTTGTCTTATGACTTCACCTTTCCTTGAATCATATTTTAGTCTATAAGTATGCCATTCTGTTAGTAATCCTGCACTCACATAAAAGCTACATTTTCAATATAGATTAAAAAAGATATTTCACAGTTGCAGACCTCAATCTACCGTACACATCAAGCAGTTCAACCTTTTCTTGTAATGTCATGACTTTTTCTGCTTCTTAGGGGCACTTCCATCATCACTAGTGTCATTTCATATGGATCCCACAGTGTTATTTAAGGTTTATGGTGTTGCACTAAATACTATGAAAAATATGTGAAAACTGTGAGAAATTACTTTTTAATGCCACACGCAATTTACTGGAGATGAACTTCTCACTTTGTTGATTAGCATCACATGGTGGTTTAAGCAGATACTTATAACACAAGCTCATAGCAATAGCAACAGGAGGTGGCTATGAAATTATTATAGTAGTACAGTATATATTACAGTTAATTTTATGAAGTTATCATTTAATATCACACATTTACATTTGTTTACATGTATCTACTGGGAAAAACTTCATATACAGTGTGTAAATGTTTGTGTGCATAAGTTTTGATAAATTTTAAGTTTTGTAAGAGATTTGTGTATATTTCATGGTAATAAATGATAGACTAGTGTCGACATATAGTTTATGTTTTCATGGCATACATAACTTTTTATTAATTTTTTTATGTTTCTAGGCTATGTGGTTTGTGAGTTTTTTCAAATTATTGGAAATCTCAAAAATTTTACCAATATGTATTATTGAGAAAAATTCATGTGTAAGTGGACCCATTCAGTTCAAACCCATGTCGTTCAAGATGGGTTTCTCTCGCTACATCACACACACACACATATATACATATACTGTATATATACATATACACACACATATATACTGTATATATACATATACACATATACATATAATTGTATATATATGTATACTGTATATACATGTACAGTTGTGTATGTATATGTGTGTGTGTGATGTATAGAGAGAAACAACCACAAACTTTACAGAAGAGGAAATAGAAAAAAAAATTTCTTTTCCTGAATTCTTTCAAAATAAGTTGCAGATCTCATGGGTCTTGATACTTCATGATGCTGACCGAGAATGTTGGTCGTTAAAAGAGACTCCATGCTGGCAGAGTAATTGACGCTGAAATGTTGACCCTAAAGTAGGGCTGCTTTTACACAATGGGAGCAAGGAAGAATATGCACTGTGGCCGCATAATCCACAAAATTATCAGCAGACTTATTCTTCATACCACCCTGTCCAGTTATGGTGGTAAATGGACAAGTTCAGTAGCCACAGCCTGAGAAGGGCATCACAACTGGAAGCTTAGACATCTCAGATGATAAGGGGATAAAGTGAACAGAAAGTTCCAGACTCAAAGAAACAGCATTTGAAACTGAAGTGAGGTAAATCTAACTAATGAAAGTAACGGCTATTTTTCTCAAGTAATAAGCAAATGAAAATAATTGATCCAAGAATGAGTATAAACTAAACTATTTGCATCAACTAAAATGTTTTGCTAAATTTACAAATGGAGGAGCCAGCCTTTTAAAAGAATCAGAGATACACCTCATTAAAAGCTGTCATCAGGAAGAGCACCCATGCGCTGGAGCTTAGCATTGGCCAGATATTGTCTGATCCGAATGTACATGGGTCTAAATCACATTCTAATTTGTATATTCTTAAGCACTTACATAAGGTCAGATTAAATTGTTCTAATTAGACAGTTTTAAAGCAGTGGCTTAATGACTTTGTCCTTAAAACTTTAGTTCCAAATATATCAGGATAAGTCATCAATTCCTTCCTGGAGAAGGAATTCCTTTGCCCGGGAAATACCTTGGACAGAGGAGCCTGGTGGGCTTCAGTCTGTGGGGTTGCAAAGAGTCGGACACAACTGAGCATGCACACACACATCAATTCCTTAATGTTAATAATGGAAAAGATTTGTTAAGTTTTCTTTTACTTTTTTCATGTGGCATTTTACTCTTTGCATCACTGTGAGATTTATGTCTACTTAACCAAACAATTTATGATATATGTTGTCTAGACATGAAATTATTGGAAAGTTTTCCTAACATACAGGGACAAGTTTTAGATTCTCATTTACATTTTTGTATGACAATAATTTATATTCTTTAGCATTATTAAGCTAATTGCAGTGCAGCCAAAAAAGAAAATAAATCAAAGGACTTGTGTACTACAAGTTTAGACTACTAGTAATATATAGCATCAGCATGCTGGCAAGAGGACAGGTTGCTTCTTCTTAAGAGAACTTTACATAGAGTTCTACTACTGTATCGAGTCTGACAATCTGCTACCACCGTAATCTCTTCACAGTCCAATTTCTATCTTATCTGATTTTTGTTGAGACATAATTATTAAAAGCCATGTCCTAAGGAGTATTACAAGAAAACAATCTGGAATCCAAACACCGTCATTGCAACAGTTCTTTGTCTAGACAGTTGGGACATGTCATAACTATGTGGGCTTCCCTGCTGGCTCAGAGGTTCCTGCAATGCGGAAGACCTGGGTTTGATCCCTGGGTTGGGAAGATCCCCTGGAGAAGGGAACAGCTACCCATGCCAGTATTCTTGCCAGGAGAATTTCATGGACTGAGAAACTTGGCAGGTCGCAAAGAGTCAGACACGACTGAGCGACTTTCACATAAATTATTGAGTGAACTGTTTGGCAAATTTATAATTGTTTATGTGAGACAGTTAAATCCAGCACTTAACTGGTTACTCTTTCATGGTCAAAAGTGAAGTCGTTAGAATGCAACCTTAGAATCTTGAATGTAGGTGTAAATTGTGATGTCCCTGGAAATTATCTCATGTGAAGAGTATGGAAGAAGCTCCATCTGATAAGATATGGAATTAAATGCTTGATTCCTTTGTGGTATACTGGTTTACAAGCTACTCAGTTTTTATGCAAAATGAAATTTATTTAAATGATGCAAATTATGTTATACGCATAATGACAGAATGTCACAATTCAAAGAAAAATCTTCAAATCAGCTTTTTTTTATCTCCTTTTTAAAAATTTTTTTTCCATTTATTTTTATTAGTTGGAGGCTAATTACTTTACCAAATCAGCTTTTAAAAATAAATATTATCTAAGTACTTCTTATACTTGTAGCTTTAAGCTGTTAATACATGCTGAGCAGGATAAGAAAAAAAATCTTTTGTCTTCGGCACATCCATATTTCAACAAGACAATATCACCTAAAATTTATTTAATTTAAAATGGAGCTCACATCTTCCTAAATGGTACCACTTCTGTCAGGGACAGCCCTGCTCAAATCTCAGCAGTTCCTTCAGTAGTTAGTTAACTAACACATTTCTTTATTTCCTCCTGCAACCTCTTTATCCTTCCCTTTGTAGCCCACACAAAGACTTTAAGGCTTTCATCCTTTTTATAGGATTCTCATTCTTGGACTTCTTATTCCTGGTTTCTTGCTTACTCAGTTAACTAAATGAAATATCTTAAATGTTTTATTTCATCTTTCTAATCCCTTGAGTGGCTCTGACTTGCCTGTAGCATCAGATCCAGAATCTCAGTGTCTACACATCACCTCACTTAGACACCATACCAAACTGTCCCTAGGCATCTCACTGTTCCTTGTCATCAGTTACTCAGATCTTTTACTTATTCTGGTCTCAAGATCTCACATTTCATCTCCGGGTCTCTACAGGGTAAACTATCTCTACAACTACCTACCCATCCTCTAAAGCATAGCTCAAGCTTCATACCTCTTCTCTCTGGCCTTGGCAATCCTTGATTTCACCCTTCTCTGACTATATCATTTAGATTACCTTTCTAGGCCTAAAAAACCATGGAAGCAAAATTCAGTTCAGTTTCGTTCTATTTAGTTGTTCAGTCATGTCCGACTCTTTCCAAGCCCATGGACTGCAGCACGCCAGGCCTCAGTATCCATTACTAATTCCTGGAGCTTACTCAAACTCATGTCCATTAAGTCGGTGATGCCATTCAATCATCCTATCCTCTGTCATCCCCTTATCCTCCTGCCCTCAATCATTCCCAGCATCAGGGTAGTTTCAAATGGGTCAGCTCTTCGCATCAGGTGGCCAAAGTATTAGAGTTTCAGCTTCAACATCAGTCCTTCCAAAGAACACCAAGGACTGATTTCCTTTAGGATGGACTGGTTGGATCTCCTTGCAATCCAAGGGACTTTCAAGAGTCTTCTCCATCACCACAGATCAAAAGCATCATTACCTCGGCACTCAGCTTTCTTTACAGTCCAAATCTCACATCCATACATGACTACTTGAAAAACCATAGCCTTGACTGGACGGGCCTTTGTTGGCAAAGTAATGTCTCTGCTTTTAAAAATGCTATCTAGATTGGTTATAACTTTCCTTCCAAGAAGCAATCGTCCTTTAATTTCATGGCTGCAGCCACAATCTGCAGTGATTTTGGAGCCCAAAAAAGTAAAGTCAGCCACTGTTTCCACTGTTTGCCCATCTGTGTGCCATGAAGTGATTGGACCAGATGCCATGATCTTAGTTTTCTGAATGTTGAGTTTTAAGCCAACTTTTTCACTCTCCTCTTTCATTTTCATCAAGAGGCTCTTTAGTTCTTCACTTTCTGCCATAAGGGTGGTGTCATCTGCATATCTGAGATTATTGGTATTTCTCCCAGCATCTTGAGTCCAGCTTGTGCTTTATCCAGCCTGGCATTCCACATGATGTACTGTGTATATAAGTTAAATAAGTGGGGCGACAATATACAGCCTTGACGTACTCCTATTCCTATTTGGAACCAGTCTGTTGTTCCATGTCCAGTTCTAACTGTTGCTTCCTGAACTGCATAAAGATTTCTCAAGAGGCAGGTCAGGTAGTCTGGTATTCCCATCTCTTTCAGAATTTTCCACAGTTTATTGTGATCCACACAATCAAAGGCTTTGGCATAGTCAATAAAGCAGAAATAGATGTTTTCCTGGAACTCTCTTGCTTTCTCGATGATCCAGCAGATGTTGGCAATTTGATCTCTGGTTCCTCTGTCTTTTCTAAAGCCACCTTGAACATCTGGAAGTTCACGGTTCATGTATTGCTGAAGCCTGGCTTGGAGAATTTTGAGCACTACTTTGTAAGTGTGTGAGATGAGTGCAAATGTGTGGTAGTTTGAGCATTCTTTGGCATTGCCTTTCTTAGGGATAGGAATGAAAACTGACCTTTTCCAGTCCTGTGGCCACTGCTGAGTTTTCCAAATTTGCTGGCATATTGGGTTCAGCACTTTCACAGCATCATCTTTTAGGATTTGAAATAGCTCAGCTGGAATTCCATCACCTCCACTAGCTTTGTTTGTAGTGATGCTTCCTAAGGCCCGCTTGACTTCACATTCCAGGATGTCTGGCTCTAGGTGAGTGATCACACCATCGTGATTACCTGGGTTGTGAAGATTTTTTTTTTGTACAGTTCTTCTGTGTATTCTTGCCACCTCTTCTTAATATCTTCTGCTTCTGTTAGGTCCATACCATTTCTGTCCTTTATTGAGGCATCTTTGCATGAAATGTTCCCCTGGTATTTCTTTTTCTTGAAGAGTTCTCTAGTCTTTCCCATTCTATCATTTTCCTCTATTTCTTTGCACTGATCACTGAGGATGGCTTTCTTATCTCTCCTTGATATTCTTTGGAACTCTGCATTCAAATGGGAATATCTTTCCTTTTCTCCTTTGCTTTTCAGTTCTCTTCTTTTCACAGCTGTTTGTAAGCCTCCTCAGACAGCCATTTTGCTTTTTTGCATTTCTTTTTCTTGGGGATGGTCTTGATCCCTGTCTCCTATACAATGTCATGAACCTCCATCCATAGTTCATCAGGCACTCTGTCTATCAGATATAGTCCCTAAATCTATGTCTCACTTCCACTGTGTAGTCATAAGGGATTTGATTGAGGTCATACCTGAATGGTCTAGTGGCTTTCCCCACTTTCTTCAATTTAAGTCTGAATTTGGCAAGAAGGAGTTTGTGATCTGAGCCACAGTCAGCTCCTGGTCTTGTTTTTGCTGACTGTATAGAGCTTCTCCATCTCTGGCTGCAAAGAATATAATCAATCTGATTTTGGTGTCGACCATCTGGTGATGCCCATGTGTAGAGTTTTCACTTGTGTTGTTGGAAGAGGGTGTTTGCTATGACCAGTGCGTTCTCTTGGCGGAACTCTGTTAGCCTTTCACCTGCTTCATTCTGTACTCCAAGGCCAAATTTGCCTGTTACTCCAGGTGTTTCTTGACTTCTTATTTTTGCATTCTAGCCCCCAATAATGAAAAGGACATCTGTTTTGGGTGTTAGTTCCAGAAGGTCTTCTAGGTCTTCATAGAACCGTTCAACTTCAGCTTCTTCAGCATTACTGGTTGGGGCATAGACTTGGATTACCATGATATTGAATGGTTTGCCTTGGAAACAAATAGAGATCATTCTGTCATTTTTGAGATTGCATCCAAGTACTGCATTTCGGACTCTTTTGTTGACTATGATGGCTACTCCATTTCTTCTGAGGGATTCCTGCCCACAGTAGTAGATGTAGTGGTCATCTGAGTTAAATTCACCCATTCCAGTCCATTTTAGTTCGCTGAGTCCTAGAATGTCGAGGTTCACTCTTGCCATCTCCTGTTTGACCACTTCCAATTTGCCTTGATTCATGGACTTAACATTCCAGGTTCCTATGCAATATTGCTCTTTACAGGATCAGACCTTGCTTCTATCACCAGTCACATCCACAACTGGGTATTGTTTTTGCTTTGGCTCCATCCCTTCATTCTTTGTGGAGTTATTTCTCCACTGATCTCCAGTAGCATATTGGGCACCTACCTACCTGGGGAGTTCATCTTTCAGTATCCTATCATTTTGCCTTTTCATACTGTTCATGGGGTTCTCAAGGCAAGAATCCTGAAGTGGGTTGCCATTCCCTTCTCCAGTGGACCACGTTTTGTCTGAACTCTCCACCATGACCCGTCCATCTTGGGTGGCCCTTCATGGCATGGCTCATAGTTTCATTGAGTTAGACAAGGCAGTGGTCCATGTGATCAGATTGGCTAGTTGTCTGTGATTGTGGTTTCAGTCTGTCTGCCTTCTGATGTCCTCTCTCAGCACCTACTGTCTTACTGGGGTTTCTCTTACCTTGGACGTGGGGTATCCCTTCACGGCTGACCCAGCACAGCGCAGCTGCCGCTCCTGACCTTGCACTGGGGGCGGCTCCTCTCCCCGCTTCTCGCTCCGGCGCTGCGCAGCCGCTGCTCGCTGATCCAGTGCCGCAAACCAAGCACTTAATACTCATTAAATGAGTAATACCCAGTACCAAAACACAAGTATTTTATAATCTGTAAGTTTTAAAGCATCAGCTTTTCATCATTCCCAGAAATAGATTGGATTTAAATGTATGGCTACTTCTAGAAAGATAACTTTCTAAGCAATCACTGTATTTCTAAGACTACTAATACTCAGAGTGGGATCAGTATAATTCACAGCCTCAACTTATTTATATGAAAAGAGATATTGAGGTTTGAACTTAAATAGTCCAGAAAACCCACCTTATCTTCAAGTTTGCTTTTACACAGTATATTCTTTTCAGAAGTTTTTCTCATTCTCCCCAAATTAAAATGGCAGCCAAATGGCCAAAGAAAATGAGGTATTTTGAATCAATTTAAAAAATTAGTATTTCCCAGCCTGGGATGTGATCAGCGTAACGAAAGGTCAGTGGTTGCCTACATAATACCCATAGTCCACATCTGAATTCATGGGTACTCGTGTCATGATCAACTTTATTTTCAACTCTTCAATATCAGGCCCCCAAAACATATCTAAATCTTTAAGATTCTATTAATATTCTCAACACTTAAAACTGTAAAATTTCATAACATTTAAATTTAAAAATTTAATAACGTCTTCATCACTATAGCGTCATGATAATCAGCTAATATTTACTGTGCACTCCTCACCATTCCAGGCCTTATTTTAACTGCTTCCTTTATTAGCTCATGCAGTCATCACAATAGCCCTAGGACTTAGGTATTTTTATTATATTATCCCCATTTAAAAGATGAGGGTACTGAGGCAGGAAAACGTTAAGAACTTTGCCTAAGGACACACAACTAGTAATGGCAAAGTTGAGGTTCAGAACCAGGCAGTTTAGTCTATGGATTCAGGCAGAATTCACAACAAATATGCTTATTTCTTTAGTAAAAATTATCATTTGTTTTTAATTCTATTATATTAATTATTATTTATCATAGTCTTTGTCTTTTAATAGCAGTTTTGATCTTTGTCTTACTTGAGAAAAGTTAAAGCCAGACACTTTTTGTACATGGTAAATTGGGTTGCTCAAGTTGCTTAAAGATATCATATTTTTGTTGGGGGATAAAGCTGTATTTAATGTCTAAAATTGACTTGATTAAAGCAGAAGGAAAGTAATAATCATTTTTAGAACTTTTAAGTTATAATGGACAAATAAGTGTTAAAATTTCTAAGACTATAGTAATATGAAAAAAAAAAGTGGCAAATAAAAGGTGGAAGCAGCGATAGATTTTATTTTCTTAGACTCCAAAATCACTGTGGATGGAGAGCGCAGTTATGAAATGAAGACACTTACTCCTTGAAAGGAAAGCTATGATGAACCGAGACAGTGTATTAAAAAGCAAAGATATCGCTTTGCCAACAAAGGCCTGTATAGTCAAAGCTATGGTTTTTTTCAGTAGTCATGTATGGATGTGAGAGTTGGTCCATAAAAAAGGCTGAGCACCAAAGGCTAAGCACCAAAGAACTGATGCTTTCAAATTGTGCTGCTGGAGAAGACGCTTGAGAGTCCCTTGGACTGAAGGGAGATCAAACCAGTCAATCTGTAAGGAAATCAACCCTGATTTTCATTGGAAGGACTGATGCTGAAGGTTTGGCCACTTGATGCGAAGAGCTGACTCATTGGAAAAAACCTGCATGCTGGGAAAGATTGAAAGCAAAAGGAGAAGGGGGCAACAGAGGATGAGATGGTTGGATAGCACCACTGACTCAATGGACATGAATTTGAGGAAATTTTAGGAGATAGTGGAGGACAGAGGAGCCTGGCATGCTGCAGTCCATGGAGTTGCAGAGAGTCAGACATGACTCAGCAACTGAACAACAGCAATAGTGATGTGGGCTGAATTTCCTAACCTACATCAAAGTTTATCTATTTAAATTACTTCATTCCTGTATTATTCTTATAGATCAATTATGGGTATCTGATAGCACTTTGAAAGGGTTCAAATAACTGGAAGATTAGCTGATAGTTTCAGTAAGCTCAAATAAATCTGACTGATATTCAATAAAAAAAATTCCAAATGACTTCTCTACCATAATCAGATAAAGGAATGCATTTTATACTGTTTCCTGTTGAGCATTCATACATTCAAATTTGGCTCCATTCTACATTCCTGTAAGGAACTGAATGGAATGTTACCTATTTAATGTGAGTTATTTGGTAGTTTCATTTTCTGATTTGGACTTCTTTGCCCAAATTGCACTGGAATCTAGTAAAAAATTAGAATGTCATAACATTTTGATGTGACCTTCAACTAAAAATACAAAAATCAAGAACATAGAGCTACTCATGCTATTTTTTACTTGTAAAGAAAAGAGCAGAACCTAAAAATGATGAACCAGGTTAGATGTCTTTTATGATCCTACTTGCCTTACTATCATAATATAGTATCATGTGATATTGATTTTTAGAATTTAAGTAGCACTTCAAAGTCTTCCTAATAGACCACTTTAAATAACAAATGATAAAATAAGGAACCCTAAGCAAATGCTTTCCTGAAACAGTTAAGTGTCTATGTCCTTGAAAAGACATTTCTTTGGATTCTAGTTCTTCACGACGCATGGAGCACACACTTTTATTGATCCTCCCCACCAAATCTCACTGCAAGAGGCATGAAAATGCACTGGAGGAAAAAAGCCACAGTAGAATTAACAGGAAGTGTAGACATCAGTAGACCAGAGAGTTTGGAGGCATAAAGCAAATGAAGAAGCCATTCCTTATATGAGCAGAAATGAAAAACTGCATCTGAGAGGGACCACGAAGAATCAGCAGATGTGAAGATTAGGATTGCGTTGCGGGACAATGATAACTATATACTACACTGCAGTGTCCTGCATGTAGTCCACCGGTCCCATTCTTGTCAATACAAAAAGATGGCAGCTGGGACAATAAGTAGAGTGGAAATAGCAGACATACAGTTTGAAAAGAGCCCCAAACTGTCCAGGCTATCAGGTTATTATTTTTATGGCCAATCATGATCTCTTATCTTTTGATTCAGCACTTTCCCCATGATGTTTGTACTCTATTACTAGTGGCAGTAGTTATGATTTTAGTGTGGTTTTGCCTGAAAGATAAATGGCACTGTGGCATCATAATTGAAACCACAAAAATGGATGATACTTCCCAGGAAGAATGTATGACACACAAAAGGAAGGCAGGCTTGAGTGATGCTTCTCAGGAAGACCAATATTTAAAGGGAAGGCAGACAGCATAGAAATGGAGAAGAAATGGCCAAATAAATAGGAAGCAAACTAGAGACATGAGTGCAATGTCACAGAAGACAAAGGATGGAAATATTTCATTGAAAAATATAAAGTGGTCTAAAGGATCCAATTATGTTAAGAGAAAATGTTCGTTGGATTTAGGAATAAAGAAGTCATGGGTGTTTCGACAAAACAAATTTCAGTAGGGTAGCAGGAGCAGAAGTAGACTGTATGATTGAGGGGCAGGTGGTTTGGAGAATCATTGTTGATAATAATTTTGTCTGAGAAGAAAGGAGAATGATGGGGAAGTCGCTAGAGGAGAGTGCAGAGTCATGGAGAGATTTGGTTTTGTGTTTTGTTTTAAGATGATAGAAACTTAACCAAACCAATAAAGAGGAAAAGGTTGAAGACACAGGAAAGAGAAGCAACAGTCGGTAGATGAGGTGTCTGAGTGAGAGGGCTTCAGAATATAGTTGTCAGAGGACGCCTTATATAGAAGAGGGAGACCATTTCCATAAGCAGGAGGAAAACAAGAATGGGTGGTATGCATGGGAGTAATTGCATAGATCCAGTAGGGAAAGAGGTTTGCATAAGATGACTTTTATTAATTTTGAGAAGTAATAGAGGAGGTATCAAGGAATTTGAGAGCTTGTTTGGAGGTTCTAGCAGGGGAGGCAGCTACTCCTTATACCCTTGACTGAAGACCGGTCCTCCTCCTCTATCAGGGATGGTCGTCCTCTTCGACCGAGCGCGCAGCTTCGGGAGGGACACACATGGAGCGGTGAGGGAGGGAAGTGACACCCGCCTAGCCAGCCAGATCAGCCGAATCAACCCTCGCCATCAGTGGGGTGACAGGTGTCGCAACCAGACCGCCCTCACATCCGGTGTCAAGGAATTTGACGGAGACCACCGAAAATGGAAGCAATAACTTACTTGGGAAACCGGGAAGGATTCTAAGGTAGCATCAAGAATCGAGCTAGAGCTGGAGAATAAGAATTTACAGAGCCATTAAGCTTCATTGAAAATGCGTAGTTGCTTGTTCATTAAGTCGTGTCCGACTCTGTGACCCCATGGACTGCAGCATGCCATGCTTTCCTGTCCTTCATTATCTCCCCTGGTTTGTTCAAATTCATGTTCATTGAGTCAGTGGTGCTATCCAACCATCTCATCCCCTGCCGCCTATTTCTCCTTTGGCTTCACTCTTTCCCAGCACCAGAGTCTGAGTAGCTGGCATAAGATCATAATCTTAAAAAAAGTACAAACTGACTACCTACTGACATGTGTAAATGCACGTCAAATTCAGGTAAATTGGAAGGCTTTCAAAAATGTCTCTGTAGCTCCTGATAATCAAATTTCACCCAAGTATCTAAGAAGCATGTTTACTCATGTCAGTAATTCATTCATATAACCATTCTAAAAAACTAAACTGGAAACTTAAGTCTAATCTATGATTACTAGAATTATATGGAAACCTATGAAAAGAACATTTTTCTTGTCTTCATAATATGTTCTGGATTTTCTAAGTGCCCAAATAAGTTCCAGCAACAGAGTTTGCTTTGTGAGGAGGCAAATTGCTGAGACCATGGGCCACAGGAATCGGTTCCCCTACTTAAATGTTTTAGATTTTTCAGATTCTTTTCTCATACTAGAACTTAAAACAATTTTTTTTGACCTAAAACCAACATAAAAGTGGTTTTTGAAATTTGACACAGCATTGAATAACATTTTTAAGATTTAACATGCTTAACCACTCCCTTTTTATACCTCATCCTGCACTTGGCTTCCAAGATAATCACTTCTCCTGAATTTGCACTTTTCCTGACTGCTACCTTGTGTTTCCTCCCTGTTTGATTTCTCTATGTTTCTGTCCTCTAAATTCTGAGACTCTACATTTAGTCCTAAATGCACTCACCCAACTCAGGTGTAAAAAAGTAATCTTTTGTAGATTATTTCCCAATTTATGTCACTAGCCTAGATTTCTCTTTTGAACTCCAGACTCATCCACTTGACACCCCTATGCATATATATAACAGGCATCACAGATTTATCTCATCCAAAAGCTAGCTCTTGATTCCTCCCTTCTACCACCACAGATTTCAAATGAGGTCTAACCACAGATTTCCACATCTCAGTAAATAGCAACTCCATTCTCCCAAGTGTGTTCGGTCAAAGATGCTTGAGATCTGGGATTCCTCCACCTTTATCTCATCAGTCATCACATCCTGTTAAATGTGATCATTAAAATAGATGAATTGATTTTTAATTCATCCTCCACTGATTTGTCCTCCTCTGATATCACCAAAACTCAAAGCTAGGATGTTCTTTCCAATTTGGCTCTTAGAAATGAAGCTATACTGAAACATTCTTATGCAAGTCTCTGTCGACATATGCTGGTATTTCTGTAGTGTAGGTAGCTAGTAGGGTAGATACATTGTGCTTGGTCATAAGGTATGGGTGTTTTGATTTCTAATAGATAAGGCATGATTGCCCTTCAGAAAGTTTGTACCAATTTGCGTATTCTCCAGGGGAACGTGAGAAGGTACTGTCTAATCTGATTCATTCTCCCCCTAAAAGGTAAGCTAGTCTGAGTCATCTTGGTATTCAACACAGATCTGATATTGACTCCTTCCCAGAGATAGTGCAGTAATGCTACAGCGAGGCATTCAGATAACCTGGAGTTTCATGCTGTCCTTTATCTAACTAACCAGTCATTATAAAGCCAGTATTTTCATTGCTTCACACCTCATATTCTTTCCACTTGTAAGATAAAGAGGTTAGACTAGATGATCTAAAATTTTTCATCCATCTCCACATTCTGAGATATAAATCCTGCATAAGAAGTGTTTTTGGACTGATTTGGGCTTCACCATGTGTTAGCTGACCATTATTTATCTGCATCCATCTGTGACCATCCTTTCATCTCTTCTTTCAATTTTAATAGAAAAATGCTAATTGAAAGCAAGAAGAAAGACATAATTTTAATAAGTATGGGTCATAAAACATATTTCCTTAGAATAAAGAAAAGCTGAGACTGAGGAAGATAGAGAAAATCTTATCTAAAGTCTTCATGCCACTAATATGGAAACTGTGAGCCAAAGGAGGCATGTGAAGTGTCAGAGATCACACCACTGAGGTTCCAGAGCCCCGGAGAACACAGCAGATTCACTCTATCAATCCACTGCTTATTTCATTATATTTTGTGTAATATGTTTGTAGGCGGCAGAATTTCTAAAGGATTTTGGAAGCTAAGAGTGGCCCATATGGAGTCGATATTCCTTTTGCTTTATCACATTGACTGCTCTTGCTAATTGTTTATTTCCCTCATATTGTTTCTTGCTAGTTCTCTGGTGTACTCTTGGTTAGCTCAGCAGCAGCCTGGATGCCTACAATTTGGCTGCCAGGAGAGGATCTGTAGCAACCTGTTTGAAGAGAGTCTAGTTCCTTCTTCTCTAAAATCAGAAAGGAACATGACTTCCTGACAGGGAATTAACTCAAATGTGGGCTGCAAGATGTAGCATGGTATGCCCTGGGCCCATCTGAAGCTCGACATCTTGGAGGAGAAGAAGCTTCAATACAGGGTTGGGGAGTGCTCAGGATCTAATTTTTCATGTTGCTCTCCACTTCTTTCTCAACTACAGGCACATTTGGTCATGAAAGCTTGGAGGGTCTGTTGAAAACATTTTTCAGCTTAAAAGAAGAGTAATATTAATAGCTGCCATTCACTTTGCACTTACAGGGTAGCAGGCAACTCTAAGCATTTTACATTTATTATTTCTTCTAATCAGCACGAATCTTATCAGTGCACTACTTCTATACCCCCATAGTAGTGGAAAGTTGAAAGAAATCTAGTTGTCTTCATTTTAAGCCTAAATAATTTTATAGTTAAATAATATGTGGTAGACACATTCCATAGGAGAAAAAAATTAACTGGATGCTCACAAAACACCGTACAGAGATCTTAAAAACAAGATATGAGAAAAAACAAAAACAAAAAAGAGAATAGGATTTATAGAGTACCACCTATGTCTTGTTGGACTTTTGTGACCCATGGACTGTAGCTCAACAGGCCCTTCTGTGCATGGAATTCTCCAGGCAAGAATACTGGAGTGGGTAGCCATTCCTTTCTCCAGGGGATCTTCCTGACCCGGGGCTCAAACCCAGTTCTCCTGCATTGCAGGCACATTCTTTACCATCTGAGCCAGCTAGCAAGGTAATGCTCAAAATCTTTCAAGCTAGACTTCAATAGTATTTGAACGAAGAACTTCTAGATGTATAAGCTGGATTTAGAAAAGGCAGAGGAACCAGAGATCAAATTGCCAACATCCATTGGATCATAGAAAAAGCAAAAGAACTCCAGAAAAAACAACTACTCCTGTTTCATTGCCTGCACTAAAACCTTTGACTGTGTGGATCACACAGCAAACTGGAAAATGCTTACAGAGGTGGGAATACCAGACCACCTGACCTGCCTCCTGAGAAACCTGTATGCAGGGCAAGAAGCAACAGTCAGAACTGAACATGGAACAACAGACTGGTTGCAAATCAGGAAAGGAGTACATCAAGGCTGTATACTGTCATGCTGCTTATTTAACTTCTATGCCAAGTACATCATGTGAAATGCTGGGCTGGATAAAAACACAAGTTGGAGTCAAGATTGCTGGGAGAAATATCAACAAACTCAGATATGCAGATGACACCATCCTAATGGCAGAAAGCAAAGAGGAACTAAGGAACCTGTTGATGAAGGTGAAAGAGGAGAGTGAACAATTTGGCTTAAAGCTCAACATTCAGAAAACTAAGATTATGGCATCTGGTCCCATCACTTCATGGAAAATAGATGGAGAAACAATGGGAACAGTGAGACTTTCTTGGGCTCCTAAATCACTGCAGATAGTGACTGCAGGCAGGAAATTAAAAGACAATTGCTCCTTAGAAGAAAAGCTATGACAAACCTAGACAGCATATTGGAAAGCACCAGATGTGAAGAGCCAACTCACTGGAAAAGACCCTGATGCGGGGAAAATTGAGGGCAAGAGGAGAAGGAGGCAACAGAGGATGAGATGGTTGGGTGGCACCATTGACTCAATGGACACGAATTTGAACAAACTCCAGGAGATAGTAAAGGACAGGGAAATCTGGCTTGCTACAGTCCTTGGAGTCACCAAGAGACATGACAGAGTGACAACCACCTATGTAAAATAAAAACTATAATTACAAACACTATATCCAAAGATATATCCATATTGAAAGACAAATATCAACATTTGTCTTTCTACAATTTGTCATCTAATCAAACATTAGAGTGGATGCCTTAAGGGAGAAGTGGCTGGAGTGAGGAGTAGAGTTGAAAACCGCAAAATAATAATAAAGAGAAAAGCCTTATACAGAATGATTGTGATAGTTTAAGTGAACTCTCTGCAAGTGCAAAAACGTTTTAAAATGTCTTGGGTCATAGTTAAGATAATACATATGAAGAAGTGTGAAGTGCAGCTATAGCTGTATATAGAAGAACATTTATAGCTTTAAATTTCATGGTAGAAAAGAACTCTTAAAATTAGTAGTATTCAACTCAAGAAGTTAAAAAGTGAAAAACAAAGTAAAACAGAAATTTTTCAAAGGAATAAGAATAATCAGCATAAATTAATGAGAGTAAAAAGATAAGCTAAAGAATGTCAAGCCAGTCATGTGCTCTTTGATTGGGACTAATAAAATTGACAGATTTCCTACTCCATGAACCAAGAAAAGTTTAAAAAGAAAAAGAGCACAAATCATAATGGAAATGAAAATGGAATATAACTACAGATTCAGAAGATTTCTAAAAACAACTGGGGGCAAGATGAAAATATTCTCTAAGAGCCTTTCCTCCATGCCAGGCCCATGGCCCTTTTTCCTTTGCTCTGGGTGGTGTAGGATTGCGATTTTCAGTAAACCATAAGCACAGAAGCTTTGCTGAGGGCTCCAATGTTTATAAAAATTACACTAAAGCAAAGAGCAACATGGAATCTTGGAGGGATATACAAGTTGATCCAACTGTCTATTTGTTTGAATATTTAGTTTAAATATTTAGTGTAAAGAACAAAATATTTCAAATTAACAGGGCTAGGTGATGAGTACACAGGTGTTTTATATTATTTTACTTACTTAAAAGACTTTAAAAAGTGCCTAGGTATAATTTTTTTTTTAAAGCAAGCTTTCTCTACTAGGAATTTTTTAAAAACCGATTATGTTTTCAAACTGTTACCTCCCATGTGGGTATGGCCCCTGAAGCTTCCTTTTTCTATATAAAGACAATTAAATTCTCTTAGATCTCACATGCTTTTTGTTCTGAATAGAGCCTGCTTTACTCCTGACAGAGACTTCTCTTTGCTGACCTTGCGTTTGGAGATGAGTGCCTTGAGGAAACAGCATGCAGTACCGCTCTGCTGGGCTACCCAGAGCCCCTTCCCAGGGAAGGACTTCTTGCCCAGCCTCCTTGTAATGTTGCTGAATGACAGTCAGCCTTCAGCACTCTTTGGAAGTTGCCTCTCTGAAGAGAGTTGCCTTGCCCAAGTTCAAGTCCCCTTCTCAGGGCAGACCATTTTCATTGACTTATTGACACATGAGTAAGAGGCTGAACCCTCTTACTACAACCCAGACAAGTCTAATGGGCCATTCCAACATCACCTGATGTTTCAAGGTCATCTGAGGCATTACTGTGACTTCATTCCAACCCCGCTTCTCCCCTCTTCCCTGTTTTGCTTCATTCTTCACAAATGGTGACTCCAAGAGCATTCCTTAATAAGCTTCTTCCATGCTGATTTACATTATGCCATCTACCTCCCATGAAAGCCACTATAACCAGGGGCAGTGTAGCTTGTTGGAAAGGGAACAGATATTAAAATCAGATATGCTTATTTTAATCCTAGCTCAGCTCTGATTTCGCAACTTGGACAGCCAGAGTCTTAATATCTTCATATATAAAAAGAGGATAAGATTGTCCCCATAGAATTTTTTGAGAATGTATTTAAGTTCTTGACAACTATAACAATGTTGATGTTGCTATTATTAAAATCAGATCATATCACAGAGTTTTCCAAGAGCAATAATTCTCTCAATCAACCTCCCTCCCTCCCTTCCTCTTTCCTGCCCTCCCTGTCTTCCTTCTTTAACTGAAATCATATGTAGGACCCTAAAACTTAACCTCTGAAGTACATCTGCAGAGCTCTAGGATTCCTCAGAACTCAATAGTAAAACCATCAATCCTGAAGCTCTCTAAGGTACTAGATCTGATATTTCCAAAAGAAGAAGCTAATTATGACACAGCGGTATGTCACAAGCCAGACATTAGTGGCATTAAGCCTCTGATGTATTTCTCCACAACCACTTCCCTGAGAAAGTAAGCACATACCTTTATCAGAATAATTTGAACCTGTTGAAACTTCTGTATGCATTTCAATATATTCCTTACCTCATCGTTGTTAAAATTCCTTTTAGAGAGGAAGATATGAATCACTTCTTAGATGTGAATCATCACTTTCACTATTTTAGTTAATTAAATGTTTCTTTGGGCTCCACTATGAACAGATGGGCTTACAAGTTAGCTTTACTTCATAACTTAAATTTTTTTTTAAATACTCAAAGATTACAGTTCTTTGTTTTCTGTATTAGATTTAAGGTTTATTTATCGAGTACCTCTCCAACAGGTCTTAGTTGTGGTGATACGCACGTCACAACTAAGACCTGTTGGCAGCATATTAAAAAGCAGAGACATTACTTTGCCAACAAAGGTCCGTCTGGTCAAGGCTATGGTTTTTCCAGTGGTCATGTATGGATGTGAGCGTTGGACTATAAAGAAATCTGAGTGCCGAAGAATTGATGCTTTTGATCTGTGGTGTTGGAGAAGACTCTTGAGAGTCCCTTGGAGTGCAAGGAGATCCAACCAGTCCATCCTAAAGGAGATCAGTCCTGGGTGTTCATTGAAAGGACTGATGCTGAAGCTGAAACTCCAATACTTTGGCCACCTGATGCGAAGAACTGACTCATTTGAAAAGACCCTGATTCTGGGAAAGATTGAGGGCAGGAGGAGAAGGGGATGACAGAGGATGAGATGGTGGATGGCATCACTGACTCGATGGACATGAGTTGAGTGGACTCTGGGAGTTGGTGATGGACAGGGAGGCCTGGCGTGCTGTGGTCCATGGGGTCGCAAAGAGTCAGTTGTGACTGAGTGACTGAACTGAACTGATTGAGTACCTATCAACTTCTCTACCGGTGATACTTATTTGTCCTCAAAACAATCCTTTTAGGTTTACTACCCCATTTCAGAAATGCAAAAATTATAACTCAGTAAGGTCAAGGAACTTTTGCAAGGTCATAAAGTTAAAGAAGAAAGGTATAAATTCATAGGATTTGAACTCATATATATTGACACCAAGATTTACACCACCTTGACTGTGCCTCTCTCCTTCATAAATTAAATATTTACTACTATCCACATGAGATAAGAAAAAATGATTTAAATTCTAAAACAAAATCTAAAGTCTTAAAATATAAAATCTTAATAACACTGGATTACTATAGCTGAATTATGGTTGTAGATAGTTGTGACTGCTATTTTTTATAATATAAGGACTGTGAAAGTTGCCTAAAATTGAAAAATTGTGTGGTATTATATATATATTTTTCTATGTATCAGTTCAGTTCAGTTCAGTTCAGTTGCTCAGTCGTGTCTGACTCTTTGTGACCCCATGAATCGCAGCACGCCAGGCCTCCCTGTCCATCACCAACTCACGGAGTTTACTCAAACCCATGTCCATCGAGTCGGTGATGCCATCCACCATCTCATCCTCTGTCATCCCTTTCTCCTCCTGCCCCCAATACCTTCCAGCATCAGGGTCTTTTCAAATGAGTCAACTCTTCTCCTCAGGTGGCCAAAGTATTGGAGTTTCAGCTTCAGTATCAGTCCTTCCAATGAATACCCAGGACTGATCTCCTTTAGGATGGACTGGTTGGATCTTCTTGCTGTCCAAGGGACTCTCAAGAGTCTTCTCCAACACCACAGTTCAAAAGCATCAATTCTTCGGCACTCAGATTTCTTCACAGTCCAACTCTCACGTCCATACATGACCACTGGAAAAACCATAGCCTTGACCAGACGGACCTTTGTTGGCAAAGTAATGTCTCTGCTTTTTAATATGCTGTCTAGGTTGGTCATAACTTTCCTTCCAAGGAGTAAGTGTCTTTTAATTTCATGGCTGCAATCACTATCTGCAGTGATTTTGGAGCCCCCAAAAAAACCAAAGTCTGACACCACTTCCACTGTTTTCTATGTATAGTATTGTATAAATTAGTTTGTAAAGTTTGTGTGTGTGTATGTGTATGTTTCTGTGTGTGCCAGTGAGAACTGCCAAGTAATTCTGACATATTGCTCAGCCTCCCAGGTGTGATGATGAACTGCCAGGTATAGTAAGAACGTTTACACCATGTCTTACATTTTACATGATATGACCTTTAAACAGAAAATTCCTAAGAAGTCACCGTTTCTTAATATGTTGGAATAGCTGCTGTTGAACTTAACCCTCCCACCATATATAACTCTAAAACTGGTTGAAGTTTATGTGGTAACTGTTTTTAGACCATGCAGAAGTGTGATCCTTAAGAAAGGTGTAACACAGAAGGTGAGCCCCACATTCCTTCAGCTTTTTGCCTGAAGGTACTTCCCAGACCAGAATTTGAGGAGGTCAGTAGAAGTCAAACTGGAAGATGATGGTGCCACTGAGATGAGGTAGAGAAGGCTGGAGTTGAGTCCAGCTGAAGCAGTGTGGTATCTCCAAAAAGGGAACTCTGAAGAGACAAGCTCCAAAAGTCTTTGTGGATATTTTTCTTTCAGACTTTTTGTCATGAACTGAGCTATGTATGCACTTAAGACCCCATAAAGTATAGCAGAAAGTGGTTGATGATGGGCAGAGAGCTGAATGCGAATACCACTAGTCACACAAAGCTGGTAAAAGTTGGATATTTCAATCAGTCGGAGCAGAGAGACCTCACTGAGTTTATTAAGCATTCCATTAAGACCTATATTGGAGAAGGAAATGGCAACCCACTCCAGTATTCTTGCCTGGGAAATCTCATGAACAGAGGAGCCTGGTGGGCTACAGTCTGTGGGGTCGCAAAGAGTCAGACACAACTGAAGTGACTAAGCGTAAGACCTATATTAGTCTGCTTGGGTTACCATAATAAAACACTACATGTGGGTGGTTTAAACAACACAGATTTGCTTTCTCACAGTTTTGGAGGCTGGAAGTCCAAGCTCAATATGCCTGCAGGATTGGTTTCTGGTGAAACCCTCTTTCCAACTTATGGATGGCTGACTTGTGTCTTCACAAAGTCATTCCTCTGTATGCACACAAGCCTTGTCTCATTTCTTATAACCACACTAGTACTATTAGATGACAACCTCACCTTTATGACCTCATTTAATCTTATTTGCATCTTAAAAGTCTCTATCCCCAAACACAGTCACGCTAGAGATTGGGCTTCAACATATACATTTGGGAAGGGCACTATTCAAAACATAACGTGACCCTCAAATAATTGTACTATAAGACAAAAGACCACATGCCCAAAGCCAATCTTCATGGAAGCAGAGTGACCAGCCATTAATTTAACCACTTTTCAGATCTAAACCAATATTGTCTATCGAGGAAATCAATCCAGATTCCCTACCTACCTCACATTATCTGTAATAATATATAAGATTACTATACATGCAAAATATCAGGAAAATGGGTCCCATGACCAAGATTAAAAGCAGTAAATGTAGGTGCAGTTAAGATTACCTTAATGTTGGAATTAGCATACAGAAATTTCAAACAGGTATATTAACCTTTTCAAGAATTTAAAAGATGGTATAGAAAAAATGCATTAAATTGTAGAGTTCTAATATAGAAATTCAAACAATAAAAAGAACTGAATAAAAATTACAGAAATAAAAAATAAATGTAAAATAAATGTCAGGGTATGTTTGACGGGAGGATGCCTACATGCTGTCTCTCATGAGTCCTTTGTCCCTCTTCAAGCGGAACAGCACGCTGCTCCCAGGGACTGAGGTCATTGTGTGAGGCAGGCTTGGGTCTCCTTTTGTAAACATTCTCTTTAGGACAAAACTGCTTAGTCTCGTTCCCCTTTCTTGAGATATGGATTTCCTCCTGACCTTGTGACTAACATTACCCCTTGTTCCCTTGGTAACAGTTGCTGTACGTTTGGTTTTCTGATCTCTATCATTCCCGAAAGAAGTTTCTTGTACCACAGCCTATATATACTCATAGGAATATCATTAAAGCACCTTTGCTCCATCAGAGCTTAGGTCCCCGGGTCTTTTCTCTCTCTCTCTCTCTCTCTCTCTCTTTCTCTCTTTTACTTTCTTATCGTCGACTCCGTACCACAAGGTTCCGGTCCATTAAAGGACCCCAACAAATGTCGCCAAGGAACAGGGACACTGGTATACATGGCATATCGGGCGGAGTGACTCAGGGACCTATTGAGGTCGGTAAGTACTAAGGCATGGGTTAAACGGCTGGCCAGCCCCATTATTTTTCTACTTTACTTCACCGTTTGTTTAAATTTCAGGGACTTCTGGTTTCACACCAATGAATAGAGGCTTGCCTTCAAACAGTAGTTGAACACAATCCTTAGTTTCCTGATAAATGCAGTTTTGATTTAGAAATTTGGCTCCAGGTCAAAGAAAATGTTAAATGAGCAGCCAAACAAGGAAAAAATATTCCAATTGATCTCTAGCCCCTATGGGCTCTTATTAAAGCTGTAATTCTGCCATTTAAAGGTACATTCTAGCCCTTCCAATATTCAGCAACAGACAAAACACTTATTACATAAATATAAATTAAATGATTAAAGTTTACAAAAGGCCCAATTAAAACAATACAAAATATCTAAAAATTTTCTTACTAGCCCTGCCCCGGCTGCTCCAAATGCTTCTCCTCTGCCAACAGTTGCAACTCCAAAAGTCTCTCCTTTGTTGGAACCTAATGAAAAGTTATGCTAATTTTTAAACTAGATTAGAAGCTGCTATTTCCCGTACTGTAATCAGAGAAGAAACCAAAAAACAGCTAGAGAAATTACCTGCTTATGAGAATACAAATCAGAAATGTCAAAGAGCAATAGCTGCAGTTTGTGAGACTAGGATTATTATTGATTATTTGAAGGCTTGTCACAATCTAGGATCAAAAACTTAAAAGATGCAAATACTAGTTGAAACAATGGCTACTACCTTTTAAAAAGGGAAATGAAAGATGCTTTACATGTGGAGATAAAAATCGTTTAAAAAGGGACTGCCCTAAGAAGGCTAATAAAAAAAACCTCCAAAAATTTGCCCTTGCTGCCATAGAGGAATGCATTGGGCCAAAAACAGTAAATTTAAATTTGATATTGAAGGAAAACCTATTCCAGAAAACTCCAAACAGGGGATCTCCCAGGTCCCCTACAACAAAAACCAGGGGCAAATTCCATCTTTTCCCTCAAACCCTCAACGTCCAGCAGTGCTGCCATTAATATACCAGCCCTAAATGATTTTTTCCTTTACCCTTAAGCAGTCCCTTCTAGAATACCTACTGGACTTTTTGGACCTCTGCCCCCACAAACCTTCAGTCTTTTACTTGGCTGATCTAATTTGGCTTCTAAAAGAATTACTGTTCACCCTGGAATAATTGATTCAAATTGTAAAGGAGAAATTCAAATTATGATGTCAGCTCAGATTCTATGGTAATCCAAAGGGGGAGGCAAAATTGTTCAATTACTTCTTTTGCCTTACATTTCTATTAACTCTTCTAATAATGTACGGACAGGCAGATTTGGCAATACAGATCAAAAACAATCCTTATGGACATCAGCGGTATTTATATATGTCCAACCAAATATAAATATCAAAATTAATGGTAAAAGATTTTCTGGTCTCCTCGGCACTGGATCTAATATTATTATTATTTCCAAACACTTGTGGCCCAAATCCTGACCTTACAAAAAGTCTCTTGCCAAATTGCAGAAATTTCTCAAACCAAAGTACAAGAAATTTATCAAAATATTCAAATCTACCCATATGATAGACCAAAAGGCCAACCTACAACATTAAGACCTTATGTGATAGATGCACCCCTTAATCTAATAGGAAGGGACTTACTTATGCAATGGCAAACTCAGATATACATTCCACATTTTTCCTAGGGGCCACTGCTCATTTAACAAACAAAACAATTATTAAAATAACTGAGAAAAATTATGAGCCTATTTGGACAAAGCAATGGCCCCTTATGAAAGAAAAATTACAAGCTACTAAAGAACTTATAAACACACAATTAAAATTGAAACATATTGAGAAATCTTGCTCTTTTTAGAACTCTCCTATTTTTGTTATAAAAAGGAAACATAACAAATGGTGTCTCTTAACAGAGTTTAGAAAAGTTAATTCTTTTATGAAACCTATGGGTGCATTGCAGCCAGAGATCCCATCACCTATTACTATTCCTCAAAATTGGCACATACCTTTACACCCTTTAGACTGGGAGAGATTCACTTTCTCTCTCCCTTATCCTAATCATTTCGGGACTCATAAAAGATTTCAGTAGACTATGTTACCTCAAGGTATGCTTAACAGTCCTGCTACTGCTGCTGCTAAGTCACTTCAGTCGTGTCCTACTCCCTGAGACCCCATGGATGTCAGCCCACCAGGCTCCCCCGTCCCTAGGATTCTCCAGACAAGAGTATTAAAATAGGATGCCATTGCCGTCTCCATAACAGTCCTAGTATTTGTCAAAATTTTGTAGCCAAGGCTTTACTTCCTATGTGACAGCAATTCCCTCATGAATATATCATTAATAATATACTATAGCTACAAAAAGGAGAAATGATATTTTTGACACTGAATGGCTATGATATTCTTTAGACTCCGGAGAAAACTGATTAAAATAAAATCTTTTTTGAAATTGCAAAACCGGTTCTTCTTGCACGTGCAGTTAGGAAAAGGTTAACTTGTTAAAATATTTTTTTGGAGCTCCAGTTCTGCCTGGGAAACAAAAATAGGCCTAAAAAAAAAACCTTAAGTTAACTCTTATCATGTCCTTGGGATACACAGCCCACTCTATCTAGGACTCCAGCCATTAACAATTGGTGGAGCTCAAAATAAATAAATAAAACAAAAAGATATTTAAAATTTCAAACGGAGAACTATGCCTATGTATCTAAAATTATCTATGTCTCAATGTATGTCTTTGTTTTTAGATACTGTGGAGTTAATGAGCTCTATTTGGATTCAGCTTTACATAAACTGAAGGGTGTTCAATGTTGGGTATAATGTTTATTTAAATGTGAATGCGATTTAAATATAATTATTTGTTAATCTAGTTGGGACATGTCTT
Source organism: Cervus canadensis (assembly GCF_019320065.1). NCBI lineage: Eukaryota > Metazoa > Chordata > Mammalia > Artiodactyla > Cervidae > Cervus > Cervus canadensis. Next base: position 1,649,890 of record NC_057389.1, read on the forward strand.
GAGTCATCAACACTATATAATACTTTTGTTATGCCTTGGTTTGGGGTGAGCTAAGTTTGTCAACAAAAAGGTAACTCTTTATATATATATACAAATATATAGATGAGATGAAAACTTTTAGATAAGCTCTATTAGAAATAATTGTATTTTTGATAGAATGATCTATTATCTATAATCTGGAGCGGTCTCTTGGGATTAGAGTGACTTAGGTTTCTAGAGTTGTGCTAAACTAAGTAGTGAAAGTTTGTTGAATGGCTGGGTCATTTCCAAATGAAGTAGAATTTTAAAGCGTTAATTACTGAACATTGGCTTACTCTTTCAAGGGGTTTTTCTTGCAGAAGAGCTAAAGAGATTTTGAGCTGTTAATAAATATAAATATATTTGTATAAAAATGGATATATATATAATATGATTTGATAAATATGTTCAATGGTCTATAAAATGCTAACATACAAGACATTTCATGGTTGCTATAGAAAAGTAAAATATATGCTTTTAATAGAAAGATATAAGAAATGGCAAATAAAATGATGAATACAAAAATATTTTTTTAATTGTTGAAACATTTATTATAGGATAAAATAGTATTTACATAGGCTTTGCTAGGCTAGACTTTCATTATTGCTCTAGCTACAGCAAATGTTCTTTCTCCAAATTAGGCCAAATTAAAAACAAAAGAAAAATTCTGAGAAAACAACATTTAACAGAATTAACTTTGCTCAGCAGATACATTCAGACTACAAATATATTGGAAAATGCAGTTGAAATGCTTGGGTGGATCACAATAAAAACCACAAAGTATGATGTGTTTATTTGAAATAAACATTACATTTATTGTGCTATCATATTTTGTTTTGGCCTTTTAATTTTTAGGGATGTTTAGTGCTGGAATTTTAGAAGAGCTTATGACAAATGAAAAAAAATTTTACGGCAAATAGATGTAACTCATTGTCCTGAACTTTCTTCCTCTTCCTTCTTACATGTCTCGATCAATACAAATTCTTCTTTTCTTGGGGCAACACCTCTCTAAGGTAAGACTACACAACATGTTATAACCCACCTATCAACTTACTTCATGGTAATGAGAACACCTAATTCTATAAAAACAGACAATGACTCTGCCTATATTTCTAAGCAGTTCAAACAATTTTTACATTCATTCTCTATTAAACAGATTGCAGACATTCCTTATAGTCCACAAACACAAGACATGATTGGACAAACACATTACACACTGTAACGGCAAATAAAAAATTAAATAAGAGAAAATACACAGGAACACTTTTGTCTTCCTTGTCCAGAGCAAACTTTACTAGATTCTGGTGTAAAGTAGTTTTTAAGCCTATAACTATTATTGGTGTGACTTTATTTCTGTTTCCAATCTGTAAGATTCTTAAAGCAGGGCGAAAATGGCATTAAAAAAAAAAAAGACACCATTTCCTGAATGGATTATTTGTTCCTAAGAATATCAGAAATGTGGAATATTCGCCTTCTTTTCAGGTCTGTCTTGAAAGTGTAGTCATCTTCTTTAACAAACTGAACAGTGAGATTCAACAGTTGCTAAGCTGCATTTCTTTCTCAAGGACAAGGTCAAATATATTTGGATGTGAGCAACATTTCATTTGTCAAGTTGTTCTGCATCACCTTTTCAATAATTTCACTTAGGAAAAAAATATTTGAATGGTTACTCCTAATCTTTTGCCCCAAATAACATAAACCACAGCCCAGTCCCAAACAGATTTCTGAATGATTTTTTTCTTTTGGACTAAAATATTTCCTAAGAATGTTTTCATCATTATTGCTTTCCTCTCTTTTTATAACTATTGTTAATATAGCCTTATTTGTTTTAAAGTTTTTAAACTTACCACAAAGAGATGTTTTGACAAAAGCAAAAAACAAAAAAACAAACAAAAAAAGAAGTTTTGAAACATATAGGACACCTCCTTTCCTTTGCCCATTTGATATCAAGACGGGTTAACTAATCAATGGAAATCTAAGAAACTAATCTTACAGGGAAAGGATATGCTTCTATTTCTCCAGATGGATCCAACGAGCTCACATGACTTCCTCTTCAGAAGATTCAACTTAAGGGGGCCCCCAGCATTCAGACTAGAGATGAAACAGCAAAAAACCCAGGAAGAAAGAATTCCAATATAAGCCATGGCGACATTAAAAATTTCCAAAAAATGCCACACTCGACATCATCGATCTTATGATCTCCCTACTTGGGGACAGATAAAAACCCTTACTAATTAAACTGAAAATCTGATTTCTCAACAGGGAATGCCTCGGAATCCTAAAAATATTTTTCTTCACTATGCTTGCTTTGCTTGCTTTTGCTTCCCCTGCTCAGGCTGACTTGATTGATCACACTTGCTGGGCTTATATACCTAACCCCCCTTTTTTATTGTAGGTTGTAAAATGGACAGAAATAAGACCAATCATATCCACTAATGAGTCAACACATTTGCCTCCTCCTTAGAACTTGGAGGGGCCCTCTCATCGTGAAGAAAAGGAAAAACTAATTAATATCTTTCTAGGTTATGAAATCCTTCCTTTGTGTATGGGCACAACAGAATTATGCATAAACGTTAGCCAACAAACTTAGGCCTTCCCCTGCCTCCAAAAGAGGGCTTTCTGATGCTTCTTGGATTACTTACTGCCCTTTCTTTGTCCATGAATCATGTTTATACTACTAAAACTTTAGGGAAAGAATTAGGGAAAGAACAAAGAACAACATGCCAAGCGTTTACTAATAAGAACTTTAAATATATTCCTGTTCATTGGGACAAATGTCAGGCCAAATCAGGAAAATTAATGTTTATAGCTAATCATACAATTGTCAATAGGGGACCCCATAGTATGTGGTTATTGAACTACTCAGATGATATTAACAATACTATGTATGATTATATTACTCAAGTAACATGGAAGGTTACTAATACTACAATGGAACATTACCATGACAGAGGACTTCTTGGCTAGCTTGACGATGGAATGGCCCCCACCTCGTCCTCGAATCATCCTTGATAAACAGAATGGGCCTAAACAATGGGACATCTGAAAACTTGCTGCAAACACCGAAGAACTTGGGACTTGGACCAGACATTTCACAGGGACCAATCATAGCCATAGCAATTATTTCTTTCACTATAATCAATCATATTTTATACAAGCCTATGTTCCACTTCCTTTTGTTGTAGCTATAAGAAATTTACAATTCAATAAGACTTCACATTCTGTAACTTGCATAAATTGTAAATTATATACTTGTCTTAACTCCTCTATTTCCTTAAAATATGACTCTCTTTTGATTCTTCGATCTCAACATAATCTATGGTTACCAATAAATCTCCAGTGGCCCTGGGAAGAAGGTCCCAAGGCTAGACTTGCTTCCCAGTTATTTACTAAATTGTTCCAGTGATCTAAACGATTCATTGGATGGCTGATTTTTGGCATTATAGGGTTAATAACTATTTGCACCATTGCTGTCATCACTAGCGTTACTTTACAAACCTCAATTCAAACACATAATTTTATCCAAAATTGGACTAAAGATGCTCATACTATGTGGGCCACTCAGGCTCAAATAGATAAGGATATTCAAAAAGAAATACAGGAACTGAGAACAGCCATCAAATAGGTTGGAGATCAATGAACAAATGTCCAAAAACAGATGATGCTAAAATGTGATTGAAATTCTACTCAATTTCCTGTTACTCCTGTTCATTTCTATAATAGTGGCTACAACTGGAAACAAATTAAGTTTCATTTTTAAAACATATATGATAATGCCTTTCTGAATGTACAGTTATTACAAAAAAGAAATATGTAAAACCTTTTCTAATAATCTGCCCTCTTCCACTAGTATGGGAACTTTAGCTATACAGTTGGCTGATCAATTATCTTGGCTAGACCCACATAGATGGTTTCAAAGCCTTACTCATAGCATTGGGTCTAGAACTATAATTTTGGTGATTATCTTAACAATTATTTTTGTTGTCTACTGTTGCCTTCATGCAAAGATTGTCAAAACTGAACAAACTCTGATGGTCAGAACCCTTCTTGCAAATATTATAAATAAATAAGGGGGAATTGTCAGGGAATGTTTGATGGGAGGATTCCTACGTGCTGTCTCTCATGAGTCCTTTGTCCCTCTTCAAGCGGAACAGCACGCTGCTCCCAGGGACTGAGGTCACTGTGTGAGGCAGGCTTGGGTCTCCTTTAGTAAACATTCTCTTTAGGGCAAAACTGCTTAGTCTCGTTCCCCTTTCTTGAGATATGGATTGTGTCCTGACCTTGTGACTAACATTACCCCTTGTTCCCTTGGTAACGGTTGCTGTACGTTTGGTTTTCTGATCTCTATCATTCCCAAAAGAAGTTTCTTGAACCACAGCCTATATACACTCATAGAAAAATCATTAAAGCACCTTTGCTCCATCAGAGCTTAGGTCTCCGGGTCTTTTTCTCTCTCTCTTTCTCTCTTTTACTTTCTTATCATCAACTCCGTACCACAAGGTTCCGGTCCATTAAAGGACCCCAACAAATAAAAAATTCACTGGATGCACTTAAAGAAAGATTATGTGCTACAGAAGTAAAGATCAGTGAACCTATGGTAGGTCAATAGAAATTAACCCAAAGAGAAAAGAGAAAGAAATTAACAGAGCGCTAGTGAATTGTGAGACAATATCAAGCAATTTATAGAGGTGTAATTTTAGTTCCATAAGAAGAAGATACAGAAAATAAGGCCAAAAATACTGTCAAAATAATGGGCCCAAAGTTCTCAAATGTTAGCCTCTTAGTCATGTTCTCTCTTTGCTACCACAGGACTGTAGTCTGCCAGGATTCTCTAGTCCATGGAATTCTCCAGGCAAGAATACTGGAGTGCGTTGCCTACCTTTCTCCAGGGATTTTCCTGATCCAGGGATCGAACTCAGGTCTCCTGCATTGCCAGCAGATTCTGTACTGTCTGAGCTATCAGGGAAGCCCAAAGTTCTCAAATAGGTTGATCAATACCAACTTAAAAATCCAAAGAGCTCAGAAAATCTTAATATGAAAAAATGCATAGAAAATCACACGTGTGGTCATCGTAGACAAACTACTGAAAATCAAAGATAAAGAGAAAAATCTTAAAATAAGCCAGAGAACAAAGAAATATTTTATGTAGAGCAGTCATAGAAGAAATTTTTTAAAATGTTTAAATACCATTTAAAAGTACCATTTAGAGAGGTTTCTATCTCTCTAAACTCTTGCCTTAAAAGGGTCCTTAGACGGAAAACTAGAGCAAACATGAAGCTAGATTGTGTGCTTCTCCTCTCAAGGATCACAGCCCTGTACTATCTGAAAACTTAAAATACTTAGGGATGAATTGAACAATGACAACAAAATCCAACTCCACTAAACTGAAAATTATAAAACATTATAGAGATAAATGAAAGTGGTTCTAAGTAAGTGGAAAGATATATCATGTTCATAGAAAAGAAGTCTCAAATTTATTAAGATGTCAGTTCTTCAAAATTCAGCAATCAACTGAACACAATCCCAATTGAAATCTCATTAATCACGCTTTTTTTTGTAAGTTGGCAAGCTAGTTTTTAAATGTAAAGCATATGCATAAGAACTAGACCAGTCAAATTGATCTTGCAAAGGAATAAGAAATTTTAAGGACTCACAATATCTAAAATCATGAGTTACTGTGAAGTTTCAGTAATCAAGATAGTGTATAGGAAACGAAATCAATGGAATAGAGTTCAGAATCTCAATATACAGAGTTAATTGACTTTTGGCAGAGATGTCAATGCAATTCAGTGCAGAAAGGATATCTTTTTAGAATTGAATTAGCCAGAAAAGGATATCTGAAAAAACTGGTCAAATTTGTTAAAATTATTTTTAAAATTAATCTTGACCTCTACCTTATACCATATATGAAAATCTATTTTTGTAGCACCATAGGCTTAATGTGAAAACCAAAGTGTAGAAGTTCTAGGAAAAATAAAAAATGTTTTCACAATTTTGGAGTGGTCAAAAAACAGTAAAGATAAAAGATAAATGGATAAAATTGGACTTCTTCAATTGAGAAACTATTCCATATCAAAAGACACTCTTAAGGATATGAAAAATCCCAGCAGAAAGGATTCATAATACATATATTTGATGAAGGTCTTATATCCTAACTATATAAACATTTCTTGCAACTTAAAAATAATCAGCAGCTCTGCTTGAAAATGAGCAGAGGTTTTGAGCAGACACGTCATAAAATATAATATTTGAAAAACCAATAAATACTTTAAAGGGTCCTCAGTAGTCACTGGGGATATGAAAATTAGAACCACGAGATGTCACTGCACATTGACAGGAATGGCTTTAATTTAAAAAAAAAAAAAAAAATGGAAAATTTGACTAAACCAAATGTTGTTAAGGATATGGATCCCTGGAATTTTTGTATTACTGGAACCAAGCAGTTTTTGCTAGGTATCTAATATGTTGTTGTTGTTGTTCAGTCATTAAGTCCTGTCCAGCTCTTTGCAACCCCATGAATTGCAGCACACCAGACTTCCCTGTCCTTCACTGTCTCCCGGAGTTTGCTACAACTCATGTCCATTGAATCAGTGAGGCCATCCAGCCATCTCATCCTCTGTCGCCCCCTTCACTCCCTCTGCTCAATCTTTCACAGTACCAGGCTCTTTTCCAATGAGTCAACTCTGCATCAGGTGCTCAAAGTATTGGAACTTCAACTTCACCACCTGTCCTTCCAATGAATATTCACAGTTGATTTCCTTTAGGATGGACTGGTTGGATCTCCTTGCAGTCCAAGGGACTCTCAAGAGTCTTCTCCAACACCACAGTTCAAAAGCATCATTGCTCAGCCTTCTTTATAGTCCAACTCTCATATTCATACATGACTATTGGAAAAACCATAGCTTTGACTATACAGAAATTTGTCAGCAAAGTGATGTCTCACTGTGTAGATTAGTCATAGCTATTCTTCCAAGGAGCAAGTGTCTTTTAGTTTTGTGACTGCAGTCACCATCTGCATTGATTTTGGAGCTCAAGAAAATGAAATCTGACACTATTTCCACTTTTGCCCCATCTATTTGCCATGAAGTGATAGGACTGGATGCTATGATCTTTGTTTTTTGAATGTTGAGTTTTAAGCAAACTTTTTCACTTTCCTCTTTCACCTACATCAAGAGGCTCTTTAGTTCCTCTTCACTTTCTGCCATTAAAGTGCTATCATCTGCGTATCTGAAACTGTTGATATTTCTGCCAGCAGTCTTGACTCCAGCTTGTGCTTCATCCAGTCCAGCATTTCTCATGATGTACTCTGCATATAAGTTAAATAAGCAGGGTGTCAAATACACAGCCTTGATTCACTCCTTTCCCAATTTTGAACCAGTCTTTTGTTCTAAGTTCTAACTGTTGCTTCCTGTCCTGCATAAAGGTTTCTCAGGAAGAGAGTAATGTGGACTGGTATTCCCATCTCATTAAGAATATTTCACAGTTTGTTGTGATCCACACCATCAAAGGCTATAAATAAAATATGTATATTTATATATATTATTTTTATAAAAATATCATAGCAACTTTATTCAGATAGCCCTTGCTTGGAGAATGAATAAGCTAATTGTAGAATACTGGTTGTAATGAAATATTCTTCAGCAATAAAAGGAATTGAACTACTCATACACACAATATGAATGACAAAAATGCTATGCTGAGGGAAATAAGTAGACACAAAAGTGGACAAATTGAGTGGTTCATTTACATAATGCTAGTGGACAAGCCCTCTGGTGGTAGAATAGTACATTGATTGCTATTATAGTGTCGTAAGTTGAGGAACTTGACTAGAAGAGGGCATCACAGAAATGTCCAGAGTGCAGAAAATGTTCCATACCTTGTCTGTGATGTTCAGTCCTTAGGGGAATATATTTGTTAAAACTCACTGAACTGTATGATTATCATCTGTGCATTTCACTCTATATACATATTTCTCAACTGAAATATAATCATAGGGGCCATTGCCCAATTTAAGCATTTGAGAGTATGTATACACAGAAACACTTCTTAATCTTACTGACATCATCAGTCTTGGAGGAATAATGTCATAAGGTAGCTGGCTTCTCCAGTTATTCTTTTCTAGGTACCAGACCATGTATTTCACGGCTTCTACTCAGTTCAGTCAAATCATGAATTATTCTCAATGATTTATATGTTTTCTCTACCTCCAAATTCCTCATGATACATAGCTTGATGGAGATAATGCAACCATTATTATATGGATTATATCGGATCTCAACTTGTACATATGCACATGCTAAGAACATTTTTTCTAGTCAGGACATATAGATTAATCCCATTGTTTTTATTGTATGTGGAGTATGTCACAGCTTAGATATATCAAATGTTATTTAATTCTTTCATTTAGCTTGTTGAACTTGTTAGCATGTTTTATTTTTTGATACTAAAGCTAATTTTGCAATGAACATTATATTTGGTTTTGTGGATTTAACTTTTGTTTCTATAATTTCCACACTTACTATAATTTTTACTTACTTTCCATATTTTTAGCAATACTTTAAACTCCTTGAAGGCTGACACATATCTATAGTAAACTGTTGAATCCCTAATTATTAGCCCAGGACTTGGTGAATAGTTGGGGTGCTAAATAAATGTTTGCTGAATGAATAATAGATGAGTGATATGTATTCATATACCTATTTGTTTACAAGTCTTTAATAGCCATATGAATAATAGATGAGTGATATGTATTCATATACCTATTTGTTTACAAGTCTTAAATAGCCATTGACTAGCTAGGTAGTCCAGTACATTTAATTTCAACACTCTGAAATGAAAATCCTTTGAGGAAAGACAAGCCAGGTGTATAAAAAAATTATTGCAAGGAAAGCCTCAACTCAATATGACCAATTTATTTGCATAATAAAAAGTAAAAGGATGAAATAACAACCACAGATTAAGCAGAGAAACCTGAGGAAAAGCTACTAAACCTAAATAAAAGCTAAACTTCAACTTCATTGATAGATGGTTTAAGTGAGTTCCAATCACATTAATGTGAGAAAGTATTTATTTCAGCTCAATTCAGTTTTAAAGGGAAGTATTTGGAATCCTTGAATAACAGGGTAGCTTGGGTAAACAAGGACATTTCTTTGTTTTGTGTAGTTCAGCCAGAAATGACAAGGAAAACGGTGACTTCTGAAATGTGACAAAGGGACAAACAGGTGATGTCTTTAACCCAGGTGCCTTCAGTAGGAATCTCTACATACTTGTAAATGTATTTGATTTTGTCTGGGGCTTTGCAATCCTGAGGTGTGTGGTGTGTGTGGGTGTACTTATGTGTGTGCATCCATGCCTGCTTCTACGCCATCAAAGCATTAGCGAAGTAGTGAAGATAATTAACGTTTGTTGAATTAAACGATCATGTGATCACTTACCTACAGCCAGACAACCTGAAGTGTGAAGTCAAATGTGCTTAGGAAGCAAAACTATGACAAAAGTTAGTGGAGATGATGGAATTCCAGCTGAGCTATTTCAAATCCTAAAAGCTGATACTCTTAAAGTGCTGCATTCAATATGCCAGCAAATTTGGAAAATGCAGCATTGGCCACAGGACTGGAAAAGGTCAGTTTTCATTCCAATCCCAAAGAAGGGCAATGTCAAAGAATGCTCAAGCTGCTACACAGTTGCACTCATTTCACACAGTAGCAAGGTCACGCTCAAAATCTTCGAAACTAGGCTTCAATAGTATGAGAACCGAGAACTTCCAGGTGTACAAGCTGGATTTAGAAAAGGCAGAGGAACCAGAGATCAAATTGTCAACATCTGTTGGATCATAGAAGAAGCAAGAGAATTCTAGAAAAGCATTTAGTTCTGCTTCATTGACTATGCTAAACCTTTGACTGAGTGGATCCAAACAAACTGTGTAAAATTCTTCAAGAGATGAAAGTACCAGGCCACCTTACCTGCCTCCTGAGAAACCTGTATGCTGGTCAATAAGCAGCAGTTAGAACTGGGTATGGAAAAACAGACTGGTTCCAAAGTGGGAAAGGAGTACATCAAGGTTGTGTACTGTCACCCTGTTTATTTAAATTCTGTGCAGAATACATCATTGGAAATATTGGGCTGGATGAAACACAAGCTGGAATTAAGATTACCCAGAGAAATAACATCATCAGATATGCAGATATCACCACCCTTATGGCAGAAAGCAAAGAGGACCCTTATGGCAGAAAGCAAAGAGGAACTAAAGAACCTCTTAATGAAAGTGAAAAAGCTGGCTTAAAACTCAACATTCAAAAAATGAAGATCATGGCATCTGGTCCCATCACTTCATGGCAAATAGATGGAGAAACAATAGAAACAATGAAAGACTTTATTTTCTTGAACGCCAAAATCACTCCAGATAGTGACTGTAGCCATGAAATTAAAAGACGCTCGCTCCATGGAAGAAAAGCTGTGACAAACCTAGACTATATTAAAAAGAAGAGATATTACTTTGCTGACAAAGATCCAAGTAGTCAAAGCTATGGTTTTTCCACTAGTCATGTATGGATGTGAGAGGTGGACCATAAAGAAGACTGAGCACTGAATAATTGATGCTTTTGAACTGTGGTGTCTGAGAAGACTCTTGAGAGTCCCTTGGACTGCAAGGAGATCCAACCAGTTAATCTTAAAGGAAATCAACTCTGAATAATCATTGGAAGGACTGATGCTGAAGCTGAAGCTCCAATACTTTGGACACCTGATAGGAAGAGTTGACTCACTAGAAAGGACCCTGATGCTGGAAAAGATAGAAAGCAGGAGGAGAAGGGGATAACAGAAGTTGCATGGCATTACTGTCTCAGTGGACATGAGTTTGAGCAAGCTCCAGGAGATGGTAAAGGAAAAGTAAACCTGGCAAGCTGCAGTCCACTGTGTCCCAGAGAGCTGGACATGACAGCCCTGAACAACAACAACAAAAGCTGTAACTGGAATTCAGTTCAGTTGCTCAGTCGTGTCCGACTCTTTGCGACCCCATGGACCACGGCACACCAGGCTTCCCTGTCCATCGCCAACTCTGGAGCTTGCTCAAACTCATGTCCATCAAGTTGGTGATGTCATCCAGCCGTCTCATACTCTGTCATCCCCTTCTCCTCCCACCTTCAATCTTTCACAGCATCAGGGTCTTTTCAAATGAGTCAGTTCTTTGCATCAGGTGGCCAAAGTATTGGAGTTTCAGCTTCAGCATCAGTCCTTCCAATGAACACTCAGGACTGATTTCCTTTAGGAAGGACTGGTTAGATCTCTTTGCAGTCCAAGGGACTCTCAAGAGTCTTCTCCAACACCACAGCTCAAAAGCATCATTCCTTCAGCACTCAGTTTTCTTTGTATGTGTGTGTCCAACTTTATATGCAAGAGATGTGTCCAATTCTCACATCCATACATGACTACTGGAAAAACTGTAGCTTTGACTAGATGGACTTTGTTGGCAAAATAATGACTCTGGTTTTTAGCATGTTGTCTAGGTTGGTCATAGCTTTTCTTCCAAGGAACAAGCATCTTTTAATTACATGGCTGCAATCACCATCTGCAGTGATTTTGGAGCCCAAACAAATAAAGTCTGTCACTGTTTCCATTGTTTCCTCATCTATTTGCCATGAAATGATGGGACTAGATGCCATCATCTTAGTTTTCTGAATGTTGAATTATAAGCCAGCTTTTTTGTTCTCTTCTTTCACTTTCATCAAGAAGCTCTTTAGTTCTTCTTCCCTTTTTTCCATAAGGGTGGTGTCATCTGCGTATCTGAGGTTATTGATATTTCCCCTGGCAATCTTGATCCCAGCTTCTGTTTCATCCAGCCTGGCATTTCTCATGATGTACTCTGAATATAAGTTAAATAAGCAGGGTGACAATATACAGCCTTGACATACTCCTTTCCCAATTTGGAACCAGTCCATTGTTTCATGTTCAATTCTAACTTGCTTCTTGACCTACATACAGGTTTCTCAGGTGGCAGGTCAGGTGGTCTGGTATTCCCATCTCTTGAAGGATTTTCCACAGTTTGTTGTGATCCACACAGTCAAAGGCTTTGGCATAGTCAATAAAGCAGAAATAGATGTTTTTCTGGAATTCTCTTGCTTTTGTGATGATCCAGCAGATGTTGGCAATCTGGTCTCTGGTTCCTCTGCCTTTTTTATATCCAGCTTGAACATCTGGAAGTTCTTGGTACATGGATGGCTGAAGCCTGGCTTGGAGAATTTTCAGCATTACTTTGCTAATGTGTGAAATGAGTGCAATTGTGTGACAGTTTGAACATTCTTTGGCATTGCCTTTCTTTGGGATTGGAATGAAAACTGACCTTTTCCAGTCTTGTGGCCACTGGAGACGGGAATCTAAAAGTGCTGACATAGAAGCTACTAGGAAGAGAGAGCAGCAGAGACTCTATGTTGATCTCTACTAAGGGAATCTTAGTAGCAGCTGTTGTTGTTCAGTTGAATCTCTGTGACCCCAAGGACTGCAGCACACCAGGCTCCTCTGCCTTCCACTCTCTCTTGGAGTTTGCACAAATTCATGTCCATTGAGCTGGTGATGCAGTGTTCTTGCAGTGAGAACCCTGTGAACAGTAAGAAAGGGCAACAAGGGAATCTTGAACAACTAAGATGAATAATGAAGCTGATGCTGAAGCTGAAACTCCAATACTTTGGCCTCCTGATTGGAAGAACTGACTCATTTGCAAAGACCCTGATGCTGGGAAAGATTGAAGATGGGAGAAGGAGTTGACAGAGGATGAGATGGTTGGATGGCATCACTGACTTGATGGACATGAGTTTGAGCAAGCTCTGGGAGTTGGTGATGGACAGGGAGGCCTGGCGTGCTGCAGTCCACGACTGAGTGACTGAACTGAACTGAAGTGAAAATGAATAAACAGGGACAGCCAGCCTCTGGGTGAAGATTTAAGATTCAGCATCCAAATCTGTTGAATGCCAGTCAAGGATATGTGCTTTTAAATGTTAAATGATTAAGCATTATGAATTAGAATTGCAAGTTTGAATCACAGGCCATACACCAGCATATACCATTGTGTTCAATACAGTTTAAAAGAATAAAGGGTAAAAGGGACTCAATTCTGTGAGCTAAGTCTAGGGAGATGGCTATTGATTTGCTTTTCTGTTCCCTCATCTTCCTTAGGAAAAAGAAACGATTGCTTGCACTCTAGTACGTGACCTTGCCCTAGGAGCTTGACTGATGCTCTTACTTCACTGGAGTGTTGCTGATCTTATACTTACTTGGCTTAATATTTTTCTTCTGAATTTTGAGGCCACTTTTTATTTAAAATCTTCTTCTCCTCAGATTTAATGTAGCACAGTCTCTCTTCACACCAACACCAGTATATTAGCTTGCTAGGTTTGCCACATTGAAGTATCACAAACTGGATCGTTGAAACAGTCATTTTTTTTTCTCACAATTCTGGGGTCTACAAATCTGAGGTCAAGTTGTGAGCGAGGTTAGTTTCTTCTAAGGCATCTCTCCTTGGCTTACTTAATTACCTCTTTCAGGACCCTATATCCAAATACAAGCACATTCTGAGGTATTGAGGACCTGGGCATATGAATTTTGGGGGAAAGCCGTTTAGCCCATAACAACCAGTACTTCAGACCACACCGGCACTGTTACGTGCTGGTTCTTACTACGGCCTGGGCGAGGACTGACTCCCCGTGAGCCATGCTGATGGTCCTCAGGGTGTAAGCACAGAAACGCTGGCCAAGCCCAGCCTCCGACTGGATATTTCTCTTGCTCCTTGCACTGTGGTTTGGGGTGGCAAGCGGCGTGGGGGAGATAATGACAAGTTAGAGTCAGTTAATGAGTATCTCAGCCCATGCTTTTGCTGTATGACACAACTTCCTCGTATATTTGATCTTGTGATTCTTTGGTGCTGAGATGCCTGAGATTGGGGGCTCATTGGCAATAAATCCAGATTTACTTGTCCTCATGACATATTTACCAAATAGACCTCTTACTTGCTCATCTTTCTATATTTTGCCCACCTTAATAGCTCCCTGGATGCATGAAGGAATATATCTGTGACTTGAGTAATTTCACTGACAAGAACAATTCTAAAGTTAATTTTTGATAGCTAATCTTTGTCTTCTCTTCTTGTAATCATCAAAAGAGCGATGCAAACCATTCCTTTGTAAACAGATTTCCCTCTTGTCTGAAGCTGTCTTGTTTAGTAAGCCGAACTCTGCCATACTATCCCTAAAGATAATGTTGATTTTTAGTAGAAAAGTGAATGGAATTTTTCTTAGTAACTAAGGAGATAGTTCTGAAAGATCATGTAAGAGCTATAATACAGTGCCTATAAGTGCGTCAGAACATTTTGAAGGGGAGAGATTAACAGTGAATATCAATATAAGGCAAAATTTTGGAGAGGGTGTTTTATTTAAATATATAATATTTTTTATTAAATACCTCAGAAGATTTTTGCAAAGATGTGGGTAAATTGAGAATGGAAGGGGAAGAAACTATAAAAATCTGGTTGCAAGAAAAGAATGAGATATGCATATATTATTTCTCTTGAGTTGATTTTAGTTTTTCAAGTTAAGGTCTGAAGTTTCTCATTTTATATTTTGGGTACAACACCCATTTCAGAGTGTAGTCTCTGGAGCCCACTTCCTAGTTCTAATCCTACATCTGGCACTGTAAAGTAGAACTGATAGTAACCAGTGTCGTTGTTGCAAAAATTAAATGAGTCAATGTATATTAAGTGTTTAGACTATTGGCTGGCCATGTAATAATAAACATTATTATTATTTTAACTCTGAAGAATTAGTTTTTTCTCATCCTATTTGCATAATCTAAATCTAATGGGACAAAAAAAGCATATGATTAGGTTGTTTCCCTTCACTTTGCATTTTCTGTCTTACTATGATAGGGTTAACTTTTGTTCACCTTGTCCTGAAAACTAGTAACTCCTAAAGCAGCCTTCTGCCGATTATAATATATGCCTTACTGCACTGACTGAGATGTACTTATTCTCAGAATTGGGCTGATCCATTCAGACCTGTGTTAATTTTGCTAGAGATTATTTCTGAATTTCTAAGGACTGTTGTGTTGTGTGTGGTGTGCATGCACATACAGGCCTCTGGGAATGTGTATATGCTTGTTTCATGTCTGAATAGGATACAATAATCTGTTTACCACTAATAATTTCTTACCTTAGCTATACAAAAGAGATTTAGAAGAAAATAAAATAACTGGCTCTCCTTGACCTTTGTTTTAAATCATATGCTTAACGATTTTTAATAACTATTTGACATGATTAATTGGTACTACCTGTGGATACTTGAAGCCTCAAAACTTAACATATATCAACAAACATGTAATGCTTTTAGGAAGTGACTTTTCATGTTACTGTTAACATAGTAACACATCATTTCCCACTTAATTTTGGAATGAAAGTGTTCAAGACCTCTGTACAGAAAATTACAAATCATTGCTGAGAAAGTCATTTAAGATGAGTTAAATAAATGGAGAACTCTGTCATGATCATGAATTAGATTATTAATATTAAGATGTCAGTTTTCCCCCAAATAACCTACAAATGCAATCCAGCCCCAGTTTTTTAAAAATCTCAGGAGTTTTTTATTCTTGGTGGAAACTGACAGGCTGATTCTAAATTCAGTATGGAAATGCAAAGGACTTAAAATCCAAAAATATCTGAAAAAACAAGAACAAACCTGAGGATTTACACTAACAGATTTTAAGTCTTAATGTAAATTCATAGCAATTGACATATTGATGAAGAAATAAACATAATACCAAAGGAAATAAAGGGTAAAAAAGAGGATTTATACATATACAGTGACCTGATTTATAACAAAGATGCCACTCCAACTCAGTGGAAGAGTTTTTTCAGCAATTGAATACAATATAGGAAAATAATTTAACCTAATATTTCGTTTATAACACTCATGAAAATTAGTGGTTGGCTTTGTCACCTCAGGCTGCCATAATGAAAAACCACAGACTGGGTGGTTTAAATAACAGAAATTTATTTTCTCACAGTGCTGGCAGCTAGGAAGTCCAGAATCAAGGTTTTAGCATATATGTAAGTCTGGTGAGCATGGGCTCATAACTGCACTCCTTTTGCTCTAAAGTGAGTTCCTTGACCAGAAACAATGCTATATAAAAATCCTGTTATGGTGGGTGAAGCATTTTGTAGGTTCATGGAAGGTAGTTTGGGCAGAAACACTGCATGCAGGGAAGGCAAATCCATATCCAGGTGGGAGTGGTCTGATGTAACTACCCTGCCACCAGAGAGCTGGCTGATCACCTGGAGGAAGGGCGCTGTATCAGCGTTGGCCTCTGCGGCTGCCAGGTTGGGCATTCAGAGGTGCCATAGCATGTCAGCCTTGGAGAATGGGTTGCTGAGCCCGTGCAAAGCCTCCATCCCTGCGACCATGGCCATTTTGTTCATCAGCGCATCGAGAGATGACAGAGGTTGCTGCGGAGAGAGACTGGCTGATGTTCGTAGAATGGGTCGTCCTGTCCACTTGGTTATTAGTATATTCCTCTGCAGAGGTCACTCTTTGGTGAGAATTCATGGACAACACAAATTTCTTCACACATTTTGCACATTCAGAGAGGTCTGTACTGTGCTTAGTTGCTCAGTCGTGTCTGACTCTTGTGACACCATGGACGGTAGCCCGCCAGGTTCCTCTGTCCATGGGGATTCCCCTGGCAAGAATACTGGAGTGGGTTACATTCCTCCAGGGGATCTTTCTGACCTGGGGATCAAACCCAGGTCTCCCCCATTTCAGGCAGATTCTTTACCATCTGAGCCATCAGGGAAACCCAAGAATACTGGAGTGGGTAGCCTATCCCTTCTCCAGTGGATCTTCCTGACCCAGGAATCAAACCGGGGTCTCCTGCATTGCAGGAGGATTCTTTACCATCTGAGTTCTCTGGAGAGCCCATATGGAGAAAAGACATACCATGATAACACTAATAAAAAGAAAGCTGGAGTAGCTATATTAATTTCAGAGGAGAGTTCAGAGTAAGGAAAATTGTCAGTGATTAAGAGAGGTGTTACATAAGGATATAGGAGTCAAGTTTCCAATAAAATTTAAAGTTGAAAGGTTGTTGCTGAACCATGAAAGATGCTGGGATTCTTGGCCTCCAGAGAATAATTCAATCTGGGGCCAGAGACGAGGCGTGATCGCTCAGAGCTTTTGTGTGATAAAGTTTTATTAAAGTATAAAAGAGAAAAAGAAAGCTTCTGACATAGACATCAGAAGGGGGCAGGAAGAGTGCCCCCTGCTAGTCTTTAGCCAGATGTTATACAGCTACTAGCAGGCTGCTAATTAAAGAAAGGAAATGTCTCCAAACTCAGAGAATGGCACCAGGCCCCTCACCCACAACATGTGCTGAGATAACATTGGCAGCAGGTGAGTCGTCCTGGGCCATAAAACGATTGACGTGAAGCTTGAAGAAAGGCAGATGTCCATGCAAATATATGGCTTCCTTAACATAGATTAGGAGAATAAGGTATGAGTATAACATACTGGCTTGTCAAGTCGGATTTGAGTCTTAGGCGGAACCGACTTGGAGACAGAGTCTAGGGTAAATGCATAGTATATTAACATAGCTTAAGACAAAGGTTTCCATAAGAAAAATGCACTGGTTAGCTCAAGGTTAGAGAAAAATTAAGTTCAGGTGGAACCAGGTGTCAATATGGCAGCACAGAATTTTAAGAGAAACCTCTTTTTAAATTTGTGTCGAGAAGAGGAAAAAAGATAACACTAGTTTGTTTCCTCCTGCAGCTTGAGAGAGAGAGAAGAATGTCTGCCACTTGCAGCCTATTTCCTCTAGTTAGGTAATTAGACTAGGAAACAGGAGTCCAGCATGGCAGTGGCTTAAAGACAAGGATGGGAAAAGCCCATGAAAAGAGAACAAAGGAAGGTCCGAGGACCGGAGTGGGGACCTCAGGTAGAACAAACAGCACTCCTGGCTAGCCCACTTTACAAAGGCCAGGACCAGGGCAGGTGGGGTGGGGAATATACAAAAAGAGGAGCCAAAGGGCCGGGGGTCTCTCCTTCTCCTGCCCGCAGGCTCATTTTCTCTCTCTCTCTCTCTCTCTCTCTTTCTTCTCTTCACGTCTTTTGACGTGAAGGCTTGACCTCACGCCTCAAAGATGTATTTTCCTTTATTTTCTAAAACTGATCTGTCCAAGAACTATAACACGGCCTGTCCAAGAGCTGTGACGCGCAGAGGGCTTTAACGTCCATCGCTTCAAATCTTTGTTGTGACAAGACAGAACTGAGGAGCATACACTTGCCTGACATCTATGGTGCCTGACTTGGGTTTAACCTGGCTGAAACAACCCCGGCACAGCCCCACAAGGAGGAGGCCAAGCTCAGCAGGAGCCCAACTCGCGGTATCTCCCATGGTAGAAGCGGAACGCAAGGAAAACCCAGTGCAGGGGAAGTGACAAGAAGCCCATCGTGCTGGAGACTGGGACAGTGAAAAACGAACTCAGCAGAAAGCTCATGCGGCTCAGTCTCAGATTCCAGAAGACCTCCGGTTAAGGTAGGAGGTCCTCACTCCTGTGGCTGGAGGGACATATGCCTAACGAAATCTTAATTCCTTTACAATCTCTCATTTCTTGTTTCCTTGAACCAGCGGCGAACAGGTGAGTGCCAGTGGGCGCCGTTGAGGGACTCTGGACAGGCTGCTCCTCGATATGTCCCAAAGGCACTCTCTGCTGAGCCCCAGAAGCTGTTGCCCAAGATGGTGGGGGTTCTTCTGTCCTTAATCTTTTTTGTGCCAAGGACCAGGCCAATGAAAACTGTGAGCACAGGTCAGGTATTTAGTAGATTTTCTGGCAGGCTATGAAGGGGGTTCCTTGGCACGTTTTTCCCACTGCTTTTTCCTCCTTTCCTTCACTTCTCTCTCCCAAGGCTTGAGCCCGGTCAAAACCCATGATGCCTGGCTTCAGGACCTAATGAAGCTCAGGTTCTGATGTCTCTGCAAAAATTCAGTGAGAGAAAAAGTGATACGTCAGAGGTGGATTTGTCAAGATTCAGAGAGGAGCACACTCTGCAGGGTGTGGGCCACTGCAGAGGGCAAGGGTTTAGCCATGAATAAGGTCTGGCTAGGTGTTGCTAGCTGAGTGAATTCATATGCTAATGAGTGGGAAGATCATCCCAACCATTGGGGAACCACCCAGTCCTCTGTCTTCTGACAGAGGAGTGCCTTGGAGCTGTCCTGCCAAGTCTGGGTGTGTCATTTAGCTTACAGATTAAGGTTTACTTGAATATGACTTGTCATCTTGGACACAAGTGATTTTAATCAGTTTATGTTATGCCCTTGTGCTATGTCATTCTTTCAAAAGTTGTGCCCTGCCCCCTTCCCTCCTGTTTCATGCTTTTTTTCTGAGCCCTGTCCAGGCCCACAATGTTGCCTCCACAGTCTTCTGGAGGGACAACCAGAAAATAGCTGGCCCTTGGGAGGGAAATACTGTATAACATCCAACCCCTCTAGATATTCAGGCCTTCATCTTCCATGTTTCCTACAACACGTGCAACACCAGCATCTCTCAGTGAACCCGCTCGGGCGGGCAACAGGCACACAGTGCCTGCTAGAAGTCCCTCTGTCGGCATCCCTTCCAGGGCAAGTGGGCTTCCAGGGATAATGTTTGCCACTTTGGAAGTTAGCCCCGCAGGCTGTTTGGGCCCAAACCCTTACCACCCATCTCCTAAAGTTACAAACATACCCCTGGATCACATCTCCACTCCGCTTTTATGGAACATCTGTTCTGTTGTCTCTTACCAATTTGTTCTTAAGCCACTTGCTAACTCTTACAACCAGGACTCTGTCCGCTTGTGGGTGACATTGCTCCACCCAGCCTATTATTAAAACACTTTAATGCCCTAACAGGGCCAGATAACCCACTCCTTTGTCATTACTTCTGTTATTACCTAAAGTGGGTCTATGACAATGAAAT
Source organism: Cervus canadensis (assembly GCF_019320065.1). Lineage (NCBI taxonomy): Eukaryota > Metazoa > Chordata > Mammalia > Artiodactyla > Cervidae > Cervus > Cervus canadensis. The sequence continues at coordinate 1,669,892 of NC_057389.1, forward strand.
GTTTATCATTGGAGACACCCTAACCTGCTCTTATGGAGGACTAGGGGAGGAAATCAGTGACTTATAATCCCTTAGAGTAGTAAGAGGATAAGGCTTATGACTGTTTCACCAGGTTTCCAGTCTCAGGGCACACGTGGATTGCTTTACATCAGGGTATCTATTCTCATCTGCGGTGAACAAACGCAATGAGTTAAGGTTATAGCCCCTTAATCCTACCCAGCACAGGTCACTCTGGAGACCTTGGGGATGCCCAATTACAGTCCAGAGGTCCCAGTAGGTCAACCTGCCTTGACCTGCCTTGGGATCTGGTCTTCGAAGTGTTGTCATACCTCAACCTGCTCGGGTTGAGGGGTCCTGCCAGTCAAGGGGCCCCAGGAGGTCGTCAGACCTCGACCTACCCAGGGACCCAATTCTTGGGAGGCCATCATGCCTCGACTTGCCCAGGGATTTGATCTCCAGGAGGCTGTCATGCCCCAGCCTGCCTGGGGATCTGCACCCTGACCTGGGGAGGCCTGGCTCTCAGGTTGCAACAGTACTGGACAGGATGAGCTTCAGAAAGACTCACCCCTAAGGAAGTCCACCCATGGAAATAGAAGGAAGCCTATTACTTGTGGGGCTGTGCCCAGTGTCTCCTGAGCCCAATGAGAACCCCATTGCTTTTCTGGAAAGGCTAAAAGAGGAACTCCAAAAGTTTACCAATCTGGACTTAGACTCTTATGAGGGACAGGTGATTTTAAAGGACAAATTCCTGTCCCAATGTGCATCAGATATCAGGATAAAGTTACAACAGCTACAGAAGCAAGACCCTGTTGCCTCTTTAGATGAGATGGTCCAGACAGCCACCAATACCTTTTATAACAGAGAACAGGAGAAGGAGGCCAGGGCCCAGCAGAGGGAGAGAAGAAAAGAGACAAGGCAAGCCCAGATGCTGGCCGCCCTCCAGGGAAGACCTATGGCACACTCCGATTCCTTGAAGGACAAGGCACAAGGCAAATGCCTAATCTGTAGACAGGCGGGGCATTGGGCCAAAGAGTGTCCGAACCGTGACAAGTTTCCTAGAACGGCTTGCCACAAATGCCATCAACTGGGACATTGGGCGGCACTCTGCCCTCAGACCCAAGAGCCTCAAGGTCAAGCACCAAACCTTCCTTCACGATGGTTCAACAGGACTTAAGCGGCCCACTCCAGCCAGCCCGCCTGTCACAAATAACCATCCCAGGGCTGGAGCCAAGGGTACACGTGGATGTGGCAGGTAGGTCCAAGAATTTCTTGGTTGACACGGGGGCTACCTACTCTGTCCTGACCTCTTACTCCAGAGCCTTCTCCTCGCAAACCTGTACCATTTTGGGTGCTATAGGAAAAACAACTACTAAAGGATTCACTGGAGAACTTCCTTGTTGCTGGGATGGACAAATATTTTCCACCAGTTTCTGGTGGTCCCTCAGTCTCCTACTCCCTTATTGGGAAGAGATATACTCACTAAACTGGGGACCACCCTTGCAATGAGAAGCTTTTCAGCCCCTAGAGCCCTACAGCTTCTGGTTACTACTGAAGAACCCATTACACCTTCTCCAATAGAGAGGGACAAAAAACTATGGGAAGACAAAATTAACCCCCAGGTGTGGGACCAGGGAATTCCTGGACGAGCCCACCAAGCTGAACCGGTCATCATTGTCCTCCAAGATCCCACTTGGTTTCCTAACTGGAAACAATATCCCCTCAGAAGAGAGGCTCAGGAGGGACTGCAGTCTTTAATAAATAAATTCCTTGCTTGTGGGCTATTGGTCCCCACCAATTTGCCATGTAACACCTCAATCTTCTCGGTAAAGAAAATTGGCGGAACCTGGTGAATAGTTCAAGATCTCTGGATCATAATTAAAGCTGTAGTCCCCCTCCATCCAAGAGTACCCAATCCCTATGTAATCTTGGGAGAAATCCCACCCAGTGCCGAGAGGTTTACAGTCTTGGTTCTCAAAGATGCATTTTTTTTTTTTTTTGCATACCACTGGCTAAAGAATTCCAATATCTTTTTGCCTTTGAGTGGGAGGCCCCAGGAGAAAAACACCAACAGATGACTTGGACAGTATTACCTCAAGGGTTTAGAGATAGCCCCCACCTGTTTGGACAGGCCCTTAGCTGGGATCTCCTAGATCTGGACCTGGGACCTAATGGGAAAATATTATAATACATAGATGACCTACTAATCTGGTCTCCAGATGAGAAAGATGCCCAACAACATGCAATTCAGGTTCTAAACTTTTTGGCAGAAAGAGGATATAAAGTCTCCCGTGCTAAGGCACAGATGGTCGAGACAAAGGTCACCTGTTCAGATTACACACGCGTCCAGGAGGCTGTCCTCTGATCAGGTACAAGGAATCCTCCAGTTGCCCTCCCCCACGACTCAAAAACAACTGCGAGCTTTCCTGAGGCTAACTGGGTACTGTAGAGTCTGGATCGCCAACTATGGTCTAATTGCCCAAACCTTATATGAAAGCTTAAAGGGACAGGATGATTCAATTCCACTGATGCGGGGAACACCTCAAAAGTAGGCAGAGGCTACACTAAAACGGGTCTTAACTCAGGCACCTGCCTTGAGGTTGCCAGACCCAGGAAAACCATTCCAACTTTATGTCCACGAAACAGAGGGAATAGCTTTAGGAGTGTTAGCTCAAAGGTTGGGATCTGAGCCCCAGCCTGTAGCTTACTTATCCAAGAGGCTCATCCCAACCGTCTGAGGCTAGCCTCCCTGCCTTCGAAATCTTGCAGCTATTGCAATCCTGATAGGTGATGCTTTAAAACTCTCTTTTGGGGGCAATCTAACTATTTTTACCAGCCACCAAGTGAAACATCTCCTAAATGGGAGAGGCCATTTATGGATGTCTGATCAAAGAATCCTCAGATAGCAAGTAGTGCTGATGGAAAATCCAGGCCTCATTATATCCCCTTGTGAGGTTCTTAACCCAGCCACCCTCCTGCCTACCCCGGAGGCCTCTCTCCCCTTTCACTCTTGTCTAGAAACCTTGGACCACTGGACAACACCCCGAGAGGGATTGTCAGAAGATCCTCTGATCAACCCTGAAGAAATCTGCTACACTGACGGAAGCAGCTTTGTCTTGGAAGGAAAAAGAAGAGCTGGATGTGCAGTAGTCTCCAATTTCGAGACCATAGAGGCTAAGCCTCTGTCACCAGGTACTTCAGCCCGATTAGCTGAGCTCATAGCCCTGACTCGAGCTTTAGAGCTAGGAAAAGGAAAAAGAATAGCCATTTACACTGACTCCAAGTATGCCTTTCTGGTGCTACATGCACATGCAGCTATTTGGAAAGAAAGGGGCCATCTGACCACCCGAGGGTCCTCAGTCAAATATGGTGATCAAATCCTTAGGCTCTTGGAGGCAGTCCCTCTGCCCACTGAGGTTTCATTCTCCCATTGAAAAGGACACCAAAAAGGGAGCACGGAAGTGGCACGAGGGAAACAGGTAGCTGATCAGGCAGCTAAGAGAGCAGCGTTACAGAACAATGACCTAATAGGGGTGACCACTCTAGTTCCTGCAGAAAATTCTGAAAGAGATGGGAACACCAGGCCACCTGATCTGCCTCGTGAGAAACCTATATGCAGGTCAGGAAGCATCAGTTAGAACTGGACATGGAACAGCAGACTGGTTCCAAATAGGAAAAGGAGTACGTCAAGGCTGTATATTGTCACCCTGCTTATTTAACTTACATGTAGAGTGCATCATGAGAAACGCTGGGCTGGAAGAACCACAAGCTAGAATCAAGATTCCCAGGAGCAATATCAATAACCTCAGATATGCATATGACACTACGCTTATGACAGAAAGTGAAGAACTAAAGAGCCTCTTGATGAAAGTGAAAGAGGAGAGTGAAAAAGTTGGCTTAAAACTCAACATTCAGAAAAATAAGATCATGGCATCCAGTCCTGTCACTTCATGGCAAATAGATGGGGAAACGGTGGAAACAGTGGCTGACTTTATTCTGGGGGGGCTCCAAATCACTGCAGATGGTGATTGCAGCCATGAAATTAAAAGACGCTTACTCCTTGGAAGGAAAGTTATGACCAACCCAGACAGCATATTAAAAAGCAGTGACATTACTTTACCAACAAAGGTCCGTCTAGTCAAGGCTATGGTTTTTTCCAGTGGTCATGTATGGATGTGAGAGTTGGACTATAAAGAAAGCTGAGCACCAAAGAATTGATGCTTTTGAACTGTGTTGTTGGAGAAGACTCTTGAGAGTCCCTGGACTGCAAGGACGTCCAACCAGTCCATCCTAAAGGAGATCAGTCCTGGGTGTTCATTGGAAGGACTGATGCTGAAGCTGACACTCCAATACTTTGGCCATCTCATGCGAAGAGCTGACTCATTTGTAAAGTCTCTGATGCTGGGAGGGATTGAGGGCAGGAGGAGAAGGGGACGACAGAGGATGAGATGGTTGGATGGCATCACTGACTCAATGGACATGAGTTTGGGTAAACTCCAGGAGTTGGTGATGCACAGGGAGGCCTGGCATGCTGCAAGGGGTTGCAAAGAGCCAGACACGACTGAGTAAGTGAACTGAACTAAACTGAACCTTAGTTCCACAGACTAATTTGCCAGAAACTCCTTCATATACTGAAGGTGAGACTCTTAAAGCTAAGAGTGAAGGCTTTCAAGAAGATCAGATGGGGTGGTTCTGAAAGGAGGGACTCCTTTTTCTCCCTGGCAACCACCAGTGGAATTTAGTTAACTCCTTACATGCCACCACTCATTTAGGGGAGAAGGCCCTCCAAAGATTGCTAGAAAGGTCCTTCAGAGGAACAGGCCTCAAGCAACTATAAGGCAAGTGGTCTCCTCTTGTCCCACTTGCCAATTAAACAACCCCCAAGGAGCTCTAAGACCCCAGCTGGCCCAACCCATCCAACAACGTGGGGCCTACCCAGGAGAGGACTGGCAGATGGACTTCATCCAGATGCCAGTTTCTCAAGGGTATAAATACCTATTAGTCATGATAGATACATTCACAGGATGGATTGAAGGCTTTCCCACCTGGATTGAGAAGACTGAGGAGGTGGTAAAAAAACTGCTCCATGAAATCATTCCAAGATTTGGTCTGCCCAAGTCATTACAAAGTGACAATGGGACATCATTTACTTCTAAGGTCACCCGAGGAGTCTCTAAAGCATTGGGCATTACTTATTATCTCCATTGTACCTGGAGGCCTCAGTCTTCAGGAAAAGTAGAAAGAGCAAGCCAATTCTTAAAATCAGCGATAAAAGAGATAACCCAGGAGACCTCCCTGGGATGGAAGGAGGCTTTACTAATAGCCCTCTGCTGCACCCGTATTGCCCCTAAGGAACAGGTTGGTCTTAGTCCCTATGAGATGCTATATGGGAGACCTTTTGTTTATGTCAATGACCTCTTCCTAGATCCTGAGGTTCAGACTCTCCAGTCTTCCATGGCCATTGGGCAATTCCAACAGGATATACGCTTGTGGGGTATGAACCAGGATCCAAAAGACTCTAAGGAGTCACCACTATATGCTCCAGGGACTCAAGTCCTAATTAAAGTCTGGAAAGATGGGTCCCCAAAGGCTCAACTCCAGCTCACATGGAAGGGCCCCTACCCTGTAATACTTTCTAACCCCACAGCAATCAAGGTACTAGGACATGACTCCTAGATTCACTACTCATGAGTCAAGCCATGGAAAAAAACAAAAGAAGACACTCAATACACCTGTGAGCCCCTGGGAGATCTCAGATACCTATTCAGAACTACAAATGAGTGTCATTATAATAAACACCCCCAAAATCTAGTTTCTGGGAATAAGATTTCCCAGGACAGCTCTAAAGAGCCAACACAGCTTGGTTAGGACTGTACTCCAAAACAGACAGGAGATAGACCTTTCAATCCCTGAACAAG